>NC_084584.2:22497500-22537500 GCF_033978685.3 Nerophis lumbriciformis | reverse complement strand
TGTACATATTGTAATGTAATGGATATGTAATTAATGTAATTAGCTATTTACTGTTTTTGAAAGTTGGACTCCTACCGTGTTTACTTTGTTGACGACCTCCTTAAAGTTTTGTTATCAATCAGAAATATCAAGCAGCTAAAATGATAACTGTGGAGCTAGTGTTTTGCATGTTCCCCATCATGCTTTGTAATGGATTTAAATGTGTGTAATTCTGAATGTGTTTATGGTGCATGGACATGTTTTATAATATCCACAAATTGTATAATATTGTGTTATGTGTTACCATGTTTGTTGGCATTTTGTGTTTTGGTTTTTTTGCACCTTGACTAGGGAAGGTTGTTTGCATTGGGTCACATAAGTAAATGCTGCTTTTACTTCCATTCAAAGCATAAAAAGGGGTCATAGACGTGAAGTTCTAATGCTGTCCACAAGATGGTGACAAAGCAGCATTATATTATCTGACTTCTAAAATAAATTGATATTGCCCTGTGCCTGATTCCTTATTAAACTCATGACATTTCGCGGGCCAAATTGAAGATGCTGACGGGCCGCAAATGTCCCACGGGCCGTAGTTTGGACATCCTGTGATAGATGCTGACCACTACTACTTTAAGTGCAGCTACTGCCATCTGTAGAGACATTAGGGGTTTGAATATTTGGGCATCTAACAATTCCATCTGATTCCTGGGGTGACGATTTGATTCAGAGTCGATTCATTATTCAACACCATTCTGGATTCAAACCGATTCTCGCAATGTATTATTTGACCCGGCTTCAGAAAAAGGAGGGGCATAATATTTTTTCAGGGGGGCCCTTGCCAAAAATCGAATACCCGCCGCGTGAGCGCACGCTTATTAAAGCTGCACTGCTGGGGCTTCGTCTGTCAACAACTGATTACTACATGTAAAACTAACACTAATATTCGTGGTTATTGTATTGATATGTTTTTTTGAATTATTTAAGCCTTTATCGTGTCAGAAATATGAAAGAGTAGGCCCTTCTATGGTATTAATGAGATTGTAAAGGACTGTCATAATCTGATGTTGATGTGCTAAAACCTCTTTCTTGATTAAAAGCAGCGTACATCATTACATAATACATATTAATCAGGTGTTTGGATGTATTAATTAAAGCAATGTATTCTTGGTTGCCACAAAGGGATTCAAAGTAATGTTTTGATATCGACACATCTCATCTGTGCATAAATTACTAGAATACCCTTAGGAGATGCAGAGATGAGATGTGTCAATATCAAAGTGTTATTTTGAATCACTGTGGCAACCATTAGTTGTTGTTTCGGGTAGATTTCAGCTTTTTAAAGGGTACTTTAAGACGTAAACAGTATACAGTATGTACAAACCCCGTTTCCATATGAGTTGGGAAATTGTGTTAGATGTAAATATAAACGGAATACAATGATTTGCAAATAATTTTCAACCCATATTCATTTGAGTATGCTACAAAAACAACATATTTGATGTTCAAACTGATAAATCTTTTCTTTTTTTTTTTTTTTTGCAAATAATAATTAACTTTAGAATTTGATGCCAGCAACACGTGACAAAGAAGTTGGGAAAGGTGGCAATAAATACTGATAAAGTTGAGGAATGCTCATCAAACACTTATTTGGAACATCCCACAGGTGAACAGGCAAATTGGGAACAGGTGGGTGCCAGAATTGGGTATAAAAGTAGATTCCATGAAATGCTCAGTCATTCACAAACAAGGATGGGGCGAGGGTCACCACTTTGTCAACAAATGCGTGAGCAAATTGTTGAACAGTTTAAGAAAAAACTTTCTCAACCAGTTATTGCAAGGAATTTAGGGATTTCATCATCTACGATCCGTAATATCATCAAAGGGTTCAGAGAATCTGGAGAAATCACTGCACGTAAGCAGCTAAGCCCGTGACCTTCGATCCGTCAGGCTGTACTGCATCAACAAGCGACATCAGTGTGTAAAGGATATCACCACATGGGCTCAGGATCACTTCAGAAACCCACTGTCAGTAACTACAGTTGGTCGCTACATCTGTAAGTGCAAGTTAAAACTCTCCTATGGAAGGCGAAAACCGTTTATCAAACAACACCCAGAAACGCCGTCGGCTTCGCTGGGCCTGAGCTCATCTAAGATGGACTGATGCAAAGTGGAAAAGTGTTCTGTGGTCTGACTAGTCCACATTTCAAATTGTTTTTGGAAACTGTGGACGTAGTGTCCTCTGGACCAAAGAGGAAAAGAACCATCCGGATTGTTATAGGCGCAAAGTTGAAAAGCCAGCATCTGTGATGGTATGGGGGTGTATTAGTGCCCAAGACATGGGTAACTTACACATCTGTGAAGGCGCCATTAATGCTGAAAGGTACATACAGGTTTTGGAGCAACATATGTTGCCATCCAAGCAACGTTACCATGAACGCCCCTGCTTATTTCAACAAGACAATGCCAAGCCAATCAACATGGTTTCATAGTAAAAGAGTGCGGGTACTAGACTGGCCTGCCTGTAGTCCAGACCTGTCTCCCATTGAAAATGTGTGGTGCATTATGAAGCCTAAAATACCACAACGGAGACCCCCGGACTGTTGAACAACTTAAGCTGTACATCAAGCAAGAATGGGAAAGAATTCCACCTGAGAAGCTTAAAAAATGTGTCTCCTCAGTTCCCAAACGTTTACTGAGTGTTGTTAAAAGGAAAGGCCATGTAACACAGTGGTGAACATGCCCTTTCCCAACTACTTTGGCACGTGTTGCAGCCATGAAATTCTAAGTTAATTATTATTTGCAAGTTGTAAGTTTATGAGTTTGAACATCAAATATGTTGTCTTTGTAGTGCATTCAATTGAATATGGGTTGAAAATGATTTGCAAATCATTGTATTCCGTTTATATTTACATCCAACACAATTTCCCAACTCATATGGAAACGGGGTTTGTACTTCATTATTATATATGTAACTCTCTTAAGGGAAATCTAATAATTTATGCACAGATGAGATGTAATAGTATTTTACATATTTTTTTATAATTTTACGTTGAATCACTTTTTGGCAACCGATAATACATTGATTTAGTGAATACACACTTTATTCATATTTATTATGTGCATGAGCAAATAACAGTTAATATTGTATGTAGCTTTTAAACCATAAAGAGGTTCTATAGCACATCAACATCGGATCAACAACAATGTCACAATCGATGTCTTGACGGCTGATGGCGTCATAGCAGTAAAAATTAAATGTGTCCCCTTCACTTTCTCCCATGTTACGATGTGGAACATGTTAAATCCACACATTTTGTTATTGTTTTTGGCGGTGCCTTAGTCCTCTCACAAAGAAAAGCATCTGATTGGCTGTCGTTTATAATTAACCCCACCCCATTTTCAATGTACGCCGTTACAGAGTTGTGATTGGACATATTCTGAACTGTAGAAGTTACCTCCTAGCAGGTTTGGTGGATCACACACGTCAGCTGGAGACCGTTGTTATGGTTTAACAAAGGTTTTTATTTTGTCCACAATATCCATATGACCCTCGACTTTTCAGCCCTCCTCTGTCATGCCTCTCCTCCTCCTACTCCCGACCGCTCACTGTTACAGACAACAGAAGATTAGTGAAATATAATCACCTGCCAGCTGTGTCTCGCTGTCAGCACATGCCCCGCCCCTGCCCGATGGTGCTCGTCCTCAGCACCATGGACAGCGGCGGTGACTTTTGCTCCTGCAGGCAGCGCTGGCTCCATCTCCCTCCACACCCACCAATTGACAACACAAAATAATTATGATTGGATTTCATATCTGTCAACATTTTTGGCTCGTTTTTCTAGGTTAACATGTCAGTTAATTGTGTTATCGTCTTAGTCAACGTGCCTTTTGTTTTGACTGAATATCGTCTTTTCTTACCTGCTCCAATGTAAAAAAAAATTAAAAATAAACCCAAATAACATAATCAGCTTCCAGCCAAGTGCGTGATTCATGTGTGGGCGCCGGGACTAGGTATGATAATTCCAATGATTTGTTTTCAAAAGAGGTTAATGATTGAACAACCAGTTGCATGGATGCAGCCTAAAAAAAATATTGAAATAAATGTATTCTTATAATAAAAATAATAAATGAAGGGGAGGTTTTTTCGATAATTTTTGTTTGTTTGAAAATTATGAATCGATTTAGAATCGGGATGATATTATCGGCCGATAAATATCGAAAATTATCAGTATCGGTTTCAAAATGATCGGTATCTGTTTCAAAAAGTAAAATGTGTGACTTTTTAAAACGCCGCTGTGTACACGGACGTAGGAAGATGTACAGAGCGCCAATAAATCTTAAAGGCACTGCCTGTGCCGGCCCAGTCACATAATATCTACGGCTTTTGACACACAAGTGAATGCAAGGCATACTTGATCAACTGCCATACAGGTCACACTGAGGGTGGCCGTATAAACAACTTTAACACTGTTACAAATATGCGCCACACTGTGAACCCGCACCAAACAAGAATGACAAACACATTTCGGGAGAACATCCGCACCGTAACACAACATAAACACAACAGAACAAATACCCAGAACCCCTTGCAGCACTAACTCTTCCGGGACGCTACAATATACACCCCCGCTACCCCCTACTCCCCCACCTCAACCCCGCCTACCTCAACCTCCTCATGCTCTCTCAGGGAGAGTATTTCCCAAATTCCAAGCTGCTGTTTTGAGGCATGTTAAAAAAAGAATGCACTTTGTGACTTCAATAATAAATATGGCAGTGCCATGTTGGCATTTTTTTTTCCATAACTTGAGTTGAAGTTGTTCTCTTAGTTTGGAAAACCTTGTTACATTGTTTAATGCATCCAGCGGGGCATCACAACAAAATTAGGCATAATAATGTGTTACTTCCATGACTGTATGTATCGGTATCGGTTGATATCGGTATCTGTAATTAAGAGTTGGACAATAAAAAAAAAAAAAGCCATTATCGGACATCTCTAAATGAAAATCATCAGTGTATATCGCGATATATATAGATATCGTGTTGTAGATTCCTAATGAAGCCTTAGTTTGACGCTCCTCTACTTTTTCCTGCTCCCGCTTGCTGCGGCAACAACAATCAAAACTCCAGACGCTCCTCTTCATTTTGTATCGTTTACTTGTGAACAATCATTCAAAAACGTAAAACAATAACGACGTGGGAACAAATGAATGGCAAAATGAAGCGAGTTTGTTACAGTAAAAAAAGAGTTAGAAAAAGTAAGAGTGAGGTCAAAAAGCTGTGTGGCTCAATTACCCATAATACCTTGTGTCCAAAACCAACCTACCACACAGATCCTTCCGCCATATATGCAATCTAAACAGTTACATCATCAAATTATTTAGACAAATGTTATAATTATTCTAAGCATGCAAATAAAGTAAATAGTCCCATTTTGGCTGAATAAACATAAAGCACCTTCCATAAAATGTAAATTAACTTAACCAGCATTTAGGCTCCTACACGTGTTATCGCTCAGCCCCCCCGAGTGGTTGTGGCCCCTAAACATGGGTTAAATGGTAAATGGGTTATACTTGCATAGCGCTTTTCTACCTTCAAGGTACTCAAAGCGCTTTGGCACTATTTCCTCATTCACCCATTCACACACACATTCACACACCGACGGCGGGAGCTGCCATGCAAGGCGCTAACCACGACCCATCAGGAGCAAGGGTGAAGTGTCTTGCTCAAGGGCACAACCGACGTGACTCGGTTGGTAGAAGCTGGGGATCGAACCAGGACCCCTCAGGTTGCTGGCACTGCCACTCTCCCAACCTACCCAACAACCGCATGGTGTGTTGATGCCACGGGCTGGCCCAGTGTGTGAGCGCACCCTCGGACTTCATCAGATTATTTTCGGGCGACTCTTGGCTAAACTGAGAACAAAACCATGACAGAGTCCTTCGCTTCCTCAAGGCCTTATCTGTCAAGACAGGGAAGAGACATAAACAGTGCGGAGACCAACGACGGACAAAAGCATACTTGCCAACCTTCCCGGATTTTCCGGGAGACTCCCGAAATTCAGCGCCTCTCCCAAAAACCTCCCGGGATAAATTTTCTCCCGAAAATCTCCCGAAATTCAGGCCGAGCTGGAAGCCACACCCCCTCCATGCGGACCTGACCTGTTTTCACGTCCGCTTTCCCACAATATAAACAGCGTGCCTGCCCAATCATGTTATAACTGTAGAATGATCGAGGGTGAGTTCTTGGTTTCTTATGTGGGTTTATTGTTAAGCAGTTTCATTAACGTCCTCCCAGCACGGTAACAACACACAACAACAGCAGTCACGTTTTTGTCAACCGTAAAGCAGTTGGTCTGCCGTAAACAGCAATGTTGTGACACTCTTAAACAGGACAATACTGCCATCTACTGTACATGCATATGTGACAATAACATCTAGGGCTTTTAGAGAGTGCAGTGCACAACTGCGCACACAACAAGGAGACGAAGCAGAAGAACGAGGAAGATACAGCCGTGGCGACGCCGACGACAAGTAAGATGAAGAAATACGCTTGTAAGTTCCAAGCCGCAGCTGCGATTAAACCTGGATAGCCTCCGGGAAGAAGTAGTGGACTACCAAGTGCTTGGCAGTGAAGATCTTCCTCAGGAAGCAAAGATTGACCGGATTTGGGCCATGCTAGGGAGAGATGGAAGATTCCAGACTCTAGTGCATTTGATGAAAGCACTTTTGTGCGTGCCACACAGCAATGCATCATCAGAGAGGGTGTTCAGCATGGTTAGAAAAATAGTGACAGAGAATAGAACAAGGATGGACAATTCAACCCTTAACTCAACATTGAGTAGATGAGTGTTATGTGTGTGTATATGTGTAAATAAATGAACACTGAAATTCAAGTATTTCTTTTATTTATATATATATATAAAATAAATATATATATATAGCTGGAATTCACTGAAAGTCAAGTATTTCTTTTATATATATATATATATATATATATATATATATATATATATATGAAATACCTGACTTGGTGAATTCTAGCTGTAAATATCCTCCTCCCCTCTTAACCACGCCCCCAACCCGACCATGCCGGACTGTCCGCGACCCGCCGACCTGTGTTGGTTGCGTGGAATGTCAACGCTTAACGCTGTAATTACCAACTCGTATGAATCTATTTGTCTCTCCATTAGGGAGAGCGCTGAGGAAAACAGACTGGATAATGAGAGCGGAGACCATTAAAAAGCTTGGCGCTGCTAACATGATCAATTATACAGCCCAAGTAAGACATACTTAAAATCTGGCTGCTGCCCGCTCATTACAAGCAGTACACTTCAGCGTGTAATGCATGGTTAATGGGAGGTCTGGGAATATCTTGAGAGACAAGGTTTTTTATTTTAACTTGAAAGTAGCCTCTTCAAAAAAATGCACGTGGTCTGATTTAAATGCTTTTAGCGCGGCGAGTTCATTTATCACTTGGAACACGTGGAGGAATATCAATTATGCACTTGCAGAGAGGAGCCCGAGGGATGTTCAGTTACGTCGCATTGTTCCAAGACTACCAAACAAATGAAGAAAAATGAGCGTCTGATCAGATATTATCAGGCGCAGCCATTGTGGGCGGCACAGTGCACCTCAGCGTATAGCGAGTCCAATTCGATATCTCATTAGGTTCGGTGTGAATAGGTGGAGCAGAGACGATAGTTGCCGTGTCTGGACAGTATGCCAAGAGTTCCTGTGAGCAAAAGACTTTCTAATATTACGTATCGATTGGGAGGGATTGATCCAAACAGGAGCCTTATTAAAAGAGAGAGGCTGTTCAAGCGGTGATAAAAGAGCGAAAGAATCAAAATTAGGGTGGGTGGAGGGGGGAGCAGATACCTGGGCTTGTGTGCGAGCGAGGCAAAATGATAGGAGGGAAAAGTGAGCTGTGGTGCGGAAAGCTTCACCCTCAAGGAGGTGACACTAATTGGGCTCGTTGGCAACCTGAGACGCAGCCTCGTCCTTCAGCTGCACCGTCGATGTTGCAAATGTTTGTCTTGGTGAGGGGGGTCGGCAACCCGCGGCTCGAGAGGCGCCGCCCTAGTGGCTCCCTGCAGCTTTTCTAAAAAAAAATGTATGAAAAAGGGGGGGAAAAAATAAGTTTTTGTTTGAATATGGTTTCTGTAAGACAGTGTTTTTCAGCCACTGTGCCGTGAGATGATCTAATTTCACCTATTTGGGTTGAAAATAGAGATGTCCGATAATGGCTTTTTTGCCGATATTCTGATATTGTCCAACTCTTAATTACCGATTCCGATATCAACCGGTACCGATATATACAGTCGTGGAATTAACCCTTGTGTAATGTTCATATTGTTGTTACTCAGCCAGTGTTTGTGGGTCTGATGGACCCGTTGCATTTTGTGGCTTTTATTGCCTCACAATCAAACACTTTTATGTTAAAATACTGGAAATTTCTCTGCCAGTTTCTGCATCCCACAGGGATACTTCTTTTGTGTTTCTGCACCTGCTGTTCCCATACAAGGTTCCAACATTGTTTGTCAACACTGTCTGCTCTCATTTTCTCACACATTTGACCCTCTGATGCTCTGTGTACCTACACTCTGTCCCCCTCCTGTCTATGCCTGCTGTGTGTGTGTGTGTGTGTGTGTGTGTGTGTGTGTGTGTGTGTGTGTGTGTGTGTGTGTGTGTGTGTGTGTGTGTGTGTGTGTGTGTGTGTGTGTGGTACACAGAACATCAATTTCCACACTTCTATTAGCCCCAGGTCATCTTATATGTAATAGAAATGTGTAGGGGGGGGGTGTATGGTGTGTGGTCATTAAATATGTATTCTGATATATGTTCTTCACAGAAAATGAGCCAAAGCCAGTGAGTCTCAGTTTGAAAAATTAATTAATTGTATAATTTTTCTTTTAATAAAAATCCAAAACGGGTCCCACAGACCCGAACACCACACAAGGGTTAACACATTATTGTGCCTAATTTTGTTGTGATGCCCCGCTGGATGCATTAAACCAGTGTTTTTCAACCCTTTTTGAGCCAAGGCACATTTTTTGCGTTGAAAAAAATCCAGAGGCACACCACCAGCAGAAATCATAAACTCAGTTGACAGTAAAACGTCGTTGTCACAATTGTTGATGACTTTAAACCATAACCAAGCGTGCATCACTATAGCTCTTGTCTCAAAGTAGGTGTACTGTCACCACCTGACACATCACGCCATGACTTATTTTGACTTTTTTGCTGTTTTCCTGTGTGTAGTGTTTTAGTTCTTGTCTTGCGCTCCTATTTTGGTGGCTTTTTCTCTTTTTTTTCCTGTAGCAGTTTCATGTCTTCCTTTGAGCGATATTTCCCGCATCTACTTTGTTTTAGCAATCAAGAACATTTCAGTTGTTTTTATCCTTCTTTGTGGGCACATTGTTGATTGTCATGTCATGTTCGGATGTACATTGTGGACGCCGTCTTTGCTCCCCAGTAAGTTTTTGCTGTCATCCAGCATTCTGTTTTTGTTTACTTTGTAGCCAGTTCAGTTTTAGTTTCATTCTGCATAGCCTTCCCTAAGCTTTAATGACTTTTCTTAAGGGCACTCACCTTTTCTTTATTTTTGGTTTTAGCATTAGACACCTTTTTACCTGCATTTACAAAGCAATTAGCTACCGGCTGCCACCTACTGATATGGAAGAGTATTACACGGTTACGCTGCCGAGCTCTAGACAGCACAGAAACTCAACAACAACACATCATTTGCAGACTATAATTACTGGTTTGCAAAAAATGTTTTCAACACAAATATGTGAAATTAGATCATCTCCCACGGCACACCAGACTGTATCTCACGGCACACTAGTGTGCCGCGGCACAGTGGTTGAAAAACACTGCATTAAACAATGTAACAAGGTTTTCCAAAATAAATCAACTCAAGTTATGGAGTTATGGAGTTACTGCCATATTTATTATTGAAGTCACAAAGTGAATTCTTTTTTTAAACATGCCTCAAAACAGCAGCTTGGAATTTGGGACATGCTCTCCCTGAGAGAGCATGAGGAGGTTGAGGTTGGGGGGACAGGGGGGTATGGGGTTAGCAGGGGTGTATATTGTAGCGTCCTGGAAGAGTTAGTGTTGCAAGGGATTCTGGGTATTTGTTCTGTTGTGTTTATGTTGTGTTACGGTGCGGATATTCTCCCAAAATGTGTTTGTCATTCTTGTTTGGTGTGGGTTCACAGTGTGGTGCATATTTGTAACAGTGTTAAAGTTGTTTATACGGCCACCCTCAGTGTGACCTGTATGGCTATTGATCAAGTATCTCTTATGTTTGACTGCCATCTACTGGTCACACTTATAATTACACCCCGTACCAAATAAAATAGTGTAGCGTCCCGGAAGATTTGGTACTGCAAGGAATTCTGGATATTTGTTCTGTTGTGTTTATGTTGTCATTGTTGTTTAGTATGGTTTCACAATATGGCACAGATTTATGAGTGTTGGCGTTGTTTATACGGCCACATGAATGTGACATGAATTGCTGTTGAGTAAGAATGCCCTTTATATAATTGTACATGGGATATCCTAAATCAAAATGTTCATTAAAATTGGCTATGAACATACAGAATGACAGCATGTCCTGTCATCTTCAATTTTTAAGGCCATTTTCACCCCTACCGATGCATCAAAAGTATTGAGGTGGGTAAGTTCAACTTTGGAAAACATGGTAAACAAAACGTCGGCGGAACGCGATGATCGGTAAAAATCAATAGATAAAAAAATGAAAAAAACGTGCTTCCAGGGGACGCGTGGACGTCCGGGATTTTGCGTCCTTTTTTACAAACCCCGTTTCCATGTGAGTTGGGAAATTGTGTTAGATGTAAATATAAACGGAATACAATGATTTGCAAATCCTTTTCAACCCATATTCAATTGAATGCACTACAGAGACAAGATATTTGATGTTCAAACTCATAAACTTTATTTTTTTTTTGCAAATAATTATTAATTTAGAATTTCATGGCTGCAACATGTGCCAAAGTAGTTGGGAAAGGGCATGTTCACCACTGTGTTACATCACCTTTTCTTTTAACAATACTCAATAAACGATTGGGAACTGAGGAAACTAATTGTTGAAGCTTTGAAAGTGGAATTCTTTCCCATTCTTGTTTTATGTAGAGCTTCAGTCGTTCAACAGTCCGGGGTCTCCGCTGTCGTATTTTACGCTTCATAATACGCCACACATTTTCGATGGGAGACAGGTCTGGACTGCAGGCGGGCCAGGAAAGTACCCGCACTCTTTGTTTACGAAGCCACGCTGTTTTAACATGTGCTGAATGTGGCTTGGCATTGTCTTGCTGAAATAAGCAGGGGCGTCCATGAAAAAGACGGCGCTTAGATGGCAGCATATGTTGTTCCAAAGCCTGTATGTACCTTTCAGCATTAATGGTGCCTTCACAGATGTGTAAGTTACCCATGCCTTGGGCACTAATACACCCCCATACCATCACAGATGCTGGCTTTTGAACTTTGCGTCGATAACAGTCTGGATGGTTCGCTTCCCCTTTGGTCCGGATGACACGATGTCGAATATTTCCAAAAACAATTTGAAATGTGGAATCGTCAGACCACAGAACACTTTTCCACTTTGCATGAGTCCATCTTAGATGATCTCGGGCCCAGAGAAGCCGGCAGGGTTTCTGGGTGTTGTTGATAAATGGCTTTCGCTTTGCATAGTAGAGCTTTAACTTGCACTTACAGACGTAGCGACGAACTGTATTTAGTGACAGTGGTTTTCTGAAGTGTTCCTGAGCTCATGTGGTGATATCCTTTAGAGATTGATGTCGGTTTTTGATACAGTGCCGTCTGAGGGATCGAAGGTCACGGTCATTCAATGTTGGTTTACGGCCGTGCCGCTTACGTGGAGTGATTTCTCCAGATTCTCTGAACCTTTTGATGATATTATGGACCGTAGATGTTGAAATCCCTAAATTTCTTGCAATTGCACTTTGAGAAACGTTGTTCTTAAACTGTTTGACTATTTGCTCACGCAGTTGTGGACAAAAGGGTGTACCTCGCCCCATCCTTTCTTGTGAAAGACTGAGCATTTTTTAGGAAGCTGTTTTTATACCCAATCATGGCACCCACCTGTTCCCAATTAGCCTGCACATCTGTGGGATGTTCCAAATAAGAGTTTGATGAGCATTCCTCAACTTTATCAGTATTTATTGCCACCTTTCCCAACTTCTTTGTCACATGTTGCTGGCATCAAATTCTAAAGTTAATGATTATTTGCAAAAAAAAAAAAAATGTTTATCAGTTTGAACATCAAATATGTTGTCTTTGTAGCATATTCAACTGAATATGGGTTGAAAAGGATTTGCAAATCATTGTATTCCGTTTATATTTACATCTAACACAATTTCCCAACTCATATAGAAACGGGGTTTGTATTTCAATGCGTAAAAAGACACAAAAAGTGCGTTAACGCCAACGCTGGTCCAATACCAGCAAAAAAAAATCATGAATGGGATTATATCATCTTCCATCTAATTTAGCATTATAAACTCTGATACAAGCAATCCTGCAGCTTGTTACTTCTGCAAAACTGGACAGCCAGTTAACATCTAAATGTCCTCCAATAAGTCCTAGTCTTTTCTTCTATTCTAGTCAAGTCATTTTCTATATGCAAACATGGTAAGCTCTATGCCAGTCTTTTTCAACTAGACGGGCCACATCCGGCCCGCCAAAGCTTTTCATTTGGCCTGCCGAACATAACCCAAATAGGCTTGATGAAACCATTCAAACTAGGGTTGATCATGTATGCAGTACTCCTGCCACCCAACAGCATGGTATATGTGTCATGAATGAACTAGACCAGGGGTCACCAACGCGGTGCCCGCGGGCACCAGGTCGCCCGTAAGGACCAGATGAGTCGCCCGCTGGCCTGTTCTAAAAATAGCTCAAATAGCAGCACTTACCAGTGAGCTGCCTCTATTTTTCAAATTTTATTTATTTACTAGCAAGCTGGTCTCGCTTTGCTCTACATTTTTAATTCTGAGACAAAACTCAAATAGAATTTGAAAATCCAAGAAAATATTTTAAAGACTTGATCTTCACTTGTTTAAATAAATTCATTTATTTTTTTACTTTGCTTCTCATAACTTTCAGAAAGACAATTTTAGAGAAAAAATACAACCTTAAAAATGATTTTAGGATTTTTAAACACATATACCTTTTTACCTTTTAAATTCCTTCCTCTTCTTTCCTGACAATTTAAATCAATGTTCAAGTAATTTTTTTTTTTTTTATTGTAAAGAATAATAAATGCATTTTAATTTAATTATTCATTTTAGCTTGTGTTTTTTCGACGAAGAATATTTGTGAAATATTTCTTCAAACTTATGATTAAAATTCAAAAAAAATATTCTGGCAAATATAGAAAATCTGTAGAATCAAATGTAAATCTTATTTCAAAGTCTTTTGAATTTCTTTTAAAATTTTTGTTCTGGAAAATCTAGAAGAAATAATGATTTGTCTTTGTTAGAAATATAGCTTGGTCCAATTTGTTATATATTCTAACAACGTGCAGATTGGATTTGAACCTATTCAAAACATGTCATCAAAATTCTAAAATTAATCTTAATCAGGAAAAATTACCAATGATGTTCCATAAATTATTTTTTTAATTTTTTCAAAAAGATTCGAATTAGCTAGTTTTTCTCTTCTTTTTTTCGGTTGAATTTTTAATTTTAAAGAGTCGAAATTGAAGATAAACTATGTTTCAAAATTTAATTTAAATTTTTTTTCGTGTTTTCTCCTCTTTTAAACCGTTCAATTAAGTGTTTTTTTCATCATTTATTCTCTACAAAATACCTTCCGTAAAAGATAAATATCATTAATTATTAATAATAACATAAAGTTAAAGGTAAATTGAGCAAATTGGCTATTTCTGGCAATTTATTTAAGTGTGTATCAAACTGGTAGCCCTTCGTATTAATCAGTACCCAAGAAGTATCCCTTGGTTTCAAAAAGGTTGGTGACCCCTGAACTCGACGAAGTGCCTACAATGGTAGATCTTGAAAAAGCTACTGATTCCCTTCCATCCGACGAAGCACCAGGTAACGATAACATTCCACCTGAAGCTATCAACCAAGGGAAGCCTGCCCTACTTAAACCGCTCTATGAATTACTGTCTTTGCTGGGAGGAAGAAGGAGTACATCAGGACACGTGTGATGCCACTATTGTGACACTTTATAAGAATAAAGGGGACCGCAGTGACTGCAATAGCTGTAGAGGAATTTCTCTCTTGAACATCGTTGGAAAGGTGTATGCTCGCATAATCCTAAACAGGCTACAGATACTTGCAGATCGTATCTGTCCTGAATCCCAGTGTGGTTTCAGGGCTGGAAGATCGACGACTGACATGAGATTTTCAGTCCGGCAGTTGCGAGAGAATCAATCAATCAATCAATCAATGTTTATTTATATAGCCCTAAATCACAAAAATCTCAAAGGGCTGCACAAGCCACAACGACATCCTCGGTACAGAGCCCACATAAGGGCATACTTGCCAACCCTCCCGAATTTTCCGGGAGACTCCCGAAATTCAGCGCCTCTCCCGAAAACCTCCCAGGACAAATATTCTCCCGAAAATCTCCCGATTTTTAGCCGGAGCTGGAGGCCACGCCCCCTCCAGCTCCATGCGGACCTGAATGAGGACAGCCTTTTTTCACGACGGGAGGACAGCATGGTGACAAGAACTAAATCATCCAGACTAGAGATAAATTGTATTATTATGTTTATCTTACCTAAAAATACATATATTTATTAATTAAAATTTTAAAAACTAAATACATTTTTACTATATTTTGCTAAAAACATCAAAATTAATTGTATTTTATTTGTATTTTTTCTGACTCCTTATTACGTCCAGCCTTAGAATTATACATTAAAATAAACATATTTGAAATAATTAATTTTAAATGATCATAATTATTCATTTAAAATGACCATAATTATTCATTTAAAATGACCATAATTATTCATTTAAAATGACCATATTTAATTATTAAAATAATTGCTTGTTTATCAACAACTTTAGCATTTTATTTATTACATTTTCAAGCTCTCAGAAGCCAAGTTATGTTATATTCCTTAAGATTTATTTATGCAAGTTTGAAGTATCAATTATCCAAACACAGTTTTGTTTGCATATTTTCAGGATATATATATATATATATATATATATATATATATATATATATATATATATATATATATATATATATATATATACACACACACCGTATTTTCCGCACTATAATAAGGCGCACCTAAAAACCTCCCAATTTTCTCAAAAGCTGACAGTGCGCCTTATAATCCGGTGCGCCTTATATATGGACCAATATTGAGCCACAACAGGTCTCGCAACTACGGGATGCATAACGTAACCCCAGCCTCTACTGTAGCTTCTATTCTATGCGCCTTATAATGCGGTGCGCCTTATATATGAACAAAGTTTTAAAATAGGCCATTCATTGAAGGTGCGCCTTATAGTGCGGAAAATACGGTATGTATGAAATACTTGACTTGGTGAATTCTAGCTGTCAATATACTCCTCCCCTCTTAACCACGCCCCCAACCACGCCCCCGCCCCCAACCACGCCTCTCCCCTCACCTCCCTAAATCGGAGGTCCCAAGGTTGGCAAGTATGCATAAGGGACGTCGATGTGAATGACTATGAGAAACCTTGGAGAGGACCGCATATGTGGGTAACCCCCCCTCTCTAGGGGAGACCGAAAGCAATGGATGTCGAGTGACATAATATTGTGAAAGAACAGTCCTTAGTGGATCTAACATAGTAGTGAGAGTCCAGTCCATAGTGGGGCCAGCAGGAGACCATCCCGAGCGGGGACGGGTCAGCAGCGCAGAGATGTCCCCAACCGATGCACAGGCGAGCGGTACAGCCCGGATCCCAACTCTGGACAGCCAGCACTTCATCCATGGTCACCGGAACCGGAGTAACCCGGCGAGGAGGCAGAGGAGAAAAGAAAAGAAACGGCAGATCAACTGGTCTAAAAAGGGGGGTCTATCTAAAGGCTAGAGTATACAAATGAGTTTTAAGATGGGACTTAAATGCTTCTACTGAGGTAGCATCTCTAACTGTTACCGGTAGGGCATTCCAGAGTACTGGAGCCCGAATAGAAAACGCTCTGTAGCCCGCAGACTTTTTTTGGGCTCTGGGAATCACTAATAAGCCGGAGTTATTTGAACGCAGGTTTCTTGCCGGGACATATGGTACAATACAATCGGCAAGATAGGCTGGAGCTAGACCGTGTAAGTAGTAAAACCTTAAAGTCGCATCTTAAGTGCACAGGAAGCCAGTGCAGGTGAGCCAGTATAGGCGTAATATGATCAAACTTTCTTGTTCTCGTCAAAAGTCTAGCAGCCGCATTTTGTACCAACTGTAATCTTTTAATGCTAGACATAGGGAGAAGAGTGGAGAACAAGGTCAACCTCTTTACATGATGTTCATAGATCTAACTAAGGCTTGCGATCTTGTCAGCAAGAAGGGCCTATTCAAGCTTCTACAAAAGATTGGATGTCCTCCAAAACTACTCAGCTTGTTGATCTCTTTCCATTCCAACATGAAGGGAACAGTCTTGTATGATGGGTCTTGTTCGGACTCCTTCACTTAACAGTGGTGTCAATCACGGCTCCGTCTTAGCACAGACCCTTTTTGGAATATTCTTCTCTATACTCCTGCCCTACGCTTTTGACACATCCATTGATGGTGTCTATCTGCACACACATTCTGACGGCAAATTGTTCAATCCGGCAAGATTACGTGCGAAGACCCAAATGAGTTCAGTGTTAATCCGAGAGATGCTTTTTGCAGACGATGCTGCTCTTGTTACCAACAACAAAGAAAGCCCTACAACGTCTAAGTGACTGTTTTGCGGATGCTTGTGAACAGTTTGGGCTCACAGTTAGCCTGCAGGAAACCAATGTTAGCGGTCAAGGTGCTGCAAATCCTGCTATCAAGATGAATGGCGTCACTTTAGAACAGTGACGTGCGGTGAGGTTGATGGCTGGTGAGGCACTGACTTCATCACAGTCAGATTTACAAACATATGAACCCTAAAGAGTATCTTATTCACCATTTGATTGGCAGCAGTTAACGGGTTATGTTTAAAAGCTCATACCAGCATTCTTCCCTGCTTGGCACTCAGCATCAAGGGTTGGAATTGGGGGTTAAATCACCAAAAATCATTCCCGGGCGCTGCGCCGCTGCTGCCCACTGCTCCCCTCACCTCCCAGGGGGTGATCAAGGGGATGGGTCAAATGCAGAGGACAAATTTCATTACACCTAGTGTGTGTGTGACAATCATTGGTACTTTAACTTAACTTTAACTTTACACATACAAACTGTAGCACACAAAAAAGCACATTTAATAAAAAAAACTTTATTATGGTCTTACCTTTACTTATAAATGAAGTCCATGCGCCGCTGTTGTGCTGGATTAATGAACCCCCTGACGGGAGTGTTATATCAACTAAAGCCCTCACTTAAACTTTCCACGTGCAAGATTTAAAAAAGTGTAACCGAGGGTTTATAAATGTCGCCTATACTGTATGAAACTACAAAATAACAGCAGTTTACACGAGGACCACTTTATTTACCTTCTTTCAAAAACCTCCGCTCCACTCCAACGAGTCATCACTTCCGCTCTTAGCGCCTTCAAAATAAGAGCTCAAGGCATATACTGGATAACAGCGCATAACAGGAACTTAACATCACAAAGAGGAAAGCCCATAAAAATAGGTTACAAAAGTTATTTAATAAGAAGCCAAAAAGTGCAAAAACAATAATGTTCGTGTTGGAGGAGTTGTGAATTAGGTACACCTGCAGTCTGCAGGTGTACCTACTGTTGTGGCCCTGCAGTCATTCACAACTCCTCCAACACGAACATTATTGTTTTTGCACTTTTTGGCTTCTTATGAAATAACTTTTTTAAATGGATTCAATCTTGCACGTGGAAAGTTTAAGTGTGGGCTTTAGTTGATATAACACTCCCGTCAGGGGGTGCATTCTACGGCGGGGGTGCAGGAGGCGGGATTACTGCGAGCCTCAGCCAGTGCGTCTTTTGCAGCCGTTTTATGATCGCTCAGCACAAGAAATACGTTACACACATACAGTTGTTGACAAAATACACTGTACATTATATACCTCAGCTAACTAAACTATGGAAATGTATAATATAGTTCATATAGCAATACAGTCTCACTGCACAGCAGGCCAGCAGTTAGCCGTGTCCGCAATCCATGGTGAGGCACAACGCAGTGACGTGCCTCAACTGGCTGCTGTTCACCGCACCGTCTCTTCTCAGTGTTTCAACGGCAAATGTGAAAATTCAGCGATTTTAAATAAAAATAATCTAAAACTGGTGAAGTTAAATGGAAAATAACTTTAAAGTATAATCACTGGATACATATAACAATTTAATTTAAAAAAATTCATTTTACATTTTTTTTCTTTCCATGATGACTTCTAGTGACTGCACGTCACTGCTTTAGAAGTAGGAGATAACTTTGTATACCTAGGCCAGGGGTCGGCAACCCAAAATGTTGAAAGAGCCATATTGGACCAAAAATACAAAAAACATATCTATCTGGAGCTGCAAAAAATATTAAAAGCCCTATATAAGTGTTATAATGAAGGCAACACATGATGCAAGTGTCTATATTAGCTATAATAGCCTATTATCAAAATGACTGTGTCACAGGCTCAAGCAAATCTTTGTTGACAGAAATGTTGAAAGTTTATATTTATTCTACACATCACATTAGAAACCATTAGTAAATCAGAGACTACTCAGAAGGTGAGATAACTCCTGGAAATTACTGGCTTTTAATGGCAAACTTGTGTCCAAGTTAAAGGAAACAGCAGGCTGTCTTCTTTTAATAGATTTATTACAATCTTTGGCAAGCTAGGTAATGTTTGCTGTGGTCTGGAACAACATGGCACACACACAACTATCTGAAATGAAGCCAATATTACATAAAGATAATGTGTCGTGAGACATGCGAAACTAAATTATATACAAAGAGGAAAAAAGTAAAGGATATTAAATGAGCTCAAATATACCTACAAATGAGGCATGATGATGCAATATGTACAGACAGCTAGCCTAAATAGCATATTAGCATTGATTAGCTTTGGTTGAGACTTTTATTAGTAGGTTGCACAGTGAAGTACATATTCCGTACAATTGACCACTAAATGGTAACACCCAAATAAGTTTTTCAACTTGTTTAAGTCGGGGTCCACACATTGATTCATGATACAGATATATACTATCATATATATACTATCATCATAATACAGTCATCACACAGTGCAGTCATGCACTGACCAAATATGCCTGATTTAGCACTGCAACAAGTCAATAACATCAACAAAGCGCACCGTTGTGCATTCACGCACAGTATAAAACTTTTGGTGGACAAAATGAGACAAAGAAGGAGTGGAAGATTTTACATGTAAACAAAGTGTTGCGTCACAGTCCACACTATGGTGAGTTCAAGAACCGCCGAAATTAGTAGGACAAAACGATGTTCCCCAAATACTCTCATCAGAGAAGCATACAAACAAACATATTAAACAGTGGGCTTTCTAGCAATTGGGAAGGTTTGTGTGATGTTTGTCCTCAAACAAAAAACATACTAAAACAAACAAACAAAAAAATTCCCCCATCTTTTTCCATTTTCAATCATTTTTTAAAAATGCTCCAGGGAGCCACTAGGGCGGCACTAAAGACCAAGTCTCAACAATCAGCAATAAACTCTTGCTTGATGTTGAACTTGATAGGAGGCTTGAAAAGGCAAATACCATCATGGCTAAACTAGCAAAACGAGTATGGGAAAACAACGTTCTTACTCAACATACGAAGATCCGTGTTTATCAGGCTTGCGCTGATAAACCTGTGCTTTGCACACTCTTGGCATTCTCTCCGTGAGCTTCAAGCGCACCTGTGAAGTGAAAACCATTTCAGGTGACGACCTCTTGAAGCTCATCGAGAGAATGCCAAGAGTGTGCAAAGCAGTAATCAGAGCAAAGGGTGGCTATTTTGAAGAAACTAGAATATAAAACATGTTTTCAGTTATTCACCTTTTTTTGCTAAGTTCATAAGACTTAGACTTAGACTTCCTTTTTATTGTCATTCAAATTTGAACTTTACAGCACAGATAAGAACGAAAATTCGTTACATAAGCTCATGGTAGTGCAGGATAAAAAAGCAATAAGGTGCATATATAAATAAATAATATATATAATATATATATAAAATAAATATATGTATATATAATATATATAAATAAATACATCACTGTACAGATAAATATATTGCACTTTTTCACATGCGTCTACCTTTATGGATGTATGTTATATTGTATTTTTTAATGCAAAGAGTTAATCCATTTTGGGGGGAGTTGAGGGAATAATTTAATTATGATGCGTTCAAGAGTCTTACGGCCTGAGGGAAGAAGCTGTTACAGAACCTGGAGGTTCTGCTTCGGAGGCTGCGGAACCTCTTTCTAGAGTCCAGCAGTGAAAACAGTCCTTGGTGGGGGTGGGAGGAGTCTTTGCAGATTTTCTGAGCCCTGGTCAGGCAGCGGCTTTTTGCGATCTCCTGGATAGGACGAAGAGGAGTCCTGGTGATCTTTTCCGCCATCCTCACCACTCTCTGGAGAGGACGAACATGTGTTCATTCATAGCTTTGATGCCTTCTGTGACAATCTACAATGTAAATAGTCATGAAAAGAAAGAAAAGGTGTGTCCAAACGTTTGGCCTGTACTGTATGTAATTGATAAATCATTGGTGCACTCACTTTTGTGACAGCTTGTGTGCATAGATTGAGTACCTCTTCAGCTTGACCTTTTCTGAAAGGATGCAACTGTCGCTGGCATCCTGCAGACAAGACAAAATATCAAGCGTGTTGTGTTTTGTCCAGTGGACCACCTACGGCCTTTTGGAGTCAAATGATATTATTCATGTATTCCGGCTGCCGACATGCTCCCTGGAGCAGGTCTGTAAACCCGATCCTGTCCTGTCACCCCCTCATCATGCAGCTATCACAGGTAATAGAAATGTCTTTGTTGTGAGTGGAGCAACTTTTATGTAATGTATTCTGGTGGGCACGCAGGCTCATATCTACCCCAGGTCTGGTGTGTTTTACGGCCAGGCTGTTTAGTGGTTGAGCATCTCCGCCTGCGGATGATCCGAGGAGGTGTTTTGTATGTGCTCGGGGACGGCGTCGGCCTTGGGGGAGCGGACCCCGCTATGCGGGTCAGGGCAGCTGTGATCTGAATGGAGAGCATTAATATTTGAACACATGGTCCTGAGGGAGAGAGCCTGTAAATGATTCATGGATCACGTCGATGGAGGGGGATCTCACAGAGGCTGAAAGGCCGTAAAGATTCCCACATTGCGACGTGCTTTGTGTCCACATGTTCCTCTACAGCGTCTTTGTCCTCTTGCATTCTGTCTCTGGCTCTCCTTTCCTTCCTTCTGGGTGTCCTAAGTTCCACCGCACTAGAAAGCTACTTCATCATTTAAACACTGATTCACTCCCAGGTAATAACGTTCGGAATTTTAACACCCGCTGAATTAGATGATTACACTTCCTGACCAAATTAATGGGCGTGTCAAAATATGCACCGTGATGAATGTACATCCTTACTTTTGGCTCGAGCTCATTAATCCGGGCAAGAAACCATATTCGGTAACTTAAGTGGGTGTTAAAAATGGCTCATACACACCTATGTGTGAGTTTTCTGGCACATGGTGATGGGCTATTCATATGCACATATGGAAAATATAAAATAAAATTCGATTTTGGATCACAAAGGTGTTTTCTTACGTAGTCTTGCTTTGGATCAGGAGCTTGGATAAAAGTATTCTAGATATTTTCTGCCATAGTCGTGACGTGGTGTCCTTTGGATCACAAGTCTATCATAGTCACTTTGTGATATACTTTAGATCAGTGGTCCCCAACCACCGGGCAGTGGCCCGGTACCGCATACTTGCCAACCTTGAGACCTCCGATTTCAAGAGGTGGGGGTGGGGGGAAACAGCTAGAATTCACCAAGTCAAGTATTTCATATATATATATATATATATATATATATATATATATAAAATATATACTTGACTTTCAGTGATCATATTTATTTTATTATATATATGTATTTTATTATATATATATATATATATATATATATATATATATATATATATATATTTTATTATATATATATATAAATAAATAAGAGAAATACTTGAATTTCAGTGTTCATTTATTTACACATATACACACACATAACACTCATCTACTCATTGTTGAGTTAAGGGTTGAATTGTCCATCCTTGTTCTATTCTCTGTCACTATTTTTAAAGTTAAAGTTAAAGTTAAAGTACCAATGATTGTCACACACACACTAGGTGTGGCGAGATTATTCTCTGCATTTGACCCATCACCCTTGATCACCCCCTGGGAGGTGAGGGGAGCAGTGGGCAGCAGCGGTGGCCGCGCCCGGGAATCATTTTGGTGATTTTCTAACCATGCTGAACACCCTCTCTGATGATGCATTCTGCTTCATCTCCTTGTTGTGTGCGCAGTTGTGCACTGCACTCTCTAAAAGCTGTAGATGTTATTGTCACATATGCATTAACAGTAGATGGCAGTATTGTCCTGTTTAAGAGTGTCACAACATTGCTGTTTACGGCAGACGAACTGCTTTACGGTAGACGAAAACGTGACTGCTGTTGTTGTGTGTTGTTACCGCGCTGGGAGGACGTTAATGAAACTGCCTAACAATAAACCCACATAAGAAACCAAGAACTCGCCCTCCATCATTCTACAGTTATAACGTGATTGGGCAGGCACGCTGTTATATCGTGGGAAAGCGGACATGAAAACAGGCTGTCGACACGTCACTCAGGTCTGCCTGAATTTCGGGAGATTTTCGGGTGAAAATTTGTCCCGGGAGGTTTTCGGGAGAGGCGCTGAATTTCGGGAGTCTCCCGGAAAATCCGGGAGGGTTGGCAAGTATGCGGTACCGATCCACGGACCGATTGGTACCGGGCTGTTAAATTTTTTTTAATTTTTTTATTAAATCAACATAAAAAACACAATATATAAATTATATATCAATATAGATCAATACAGTGTGCAGAGATACAGTCCGTAAGCACACATGATTGTATTTCTTTATGAGAAAAAAAAAATTAAAAATTAAAAAAAATACCATTCCCCCCCTGCTCCGTGGGACAAATTTTCAAGCGTTGACCGGTCCGCAGCTACAAAAAGGTTGGGTACCACTGCTTTAGATCACAAGCTTGGATAATGGTTTTTAGATATTTCCTGGCATAGGCATGATGTGGTATGCTTTGGATCACCAGTTTGGATTATGGTGATAATAGTGTGTTTTGTATTTTCTTACGTAGTTATGATGTAGTATGCTTTTGATCACGAACGAGCTTGGTTAAAGGTGTTTTAGATATTTTCTCGCAAAGGTACGTTGTGCTATGCTCTGGATTTTGGTGTTTAAGATTTTTTTTCTGGCAAAGTCATAATATGGTATGCTTTGGATCATGAGCTAAATTATAGTGTTTTAGATATTTTCTGCTTTGGATTAAAAGCATTAGTCAAGGTATTTTAGATATTTTGGCATAGTCATTTGCTGGCATGCTTTGAATCCTAAGCTTGGGTCATGGTATTCTAGATATTTACTGACAAAGTCGTGATGTGGTATGCTTTTGGATCACAAGCTTGGTCAAAGGTGTTTTGGGTGTTTTGTAGCATTCTCTCGTTGTGGTACAGTAGGCTGTGGATCATGGGCTTGATCATAGTGTTTTAGATATTGTCTGTCGTAGTGATGATGTGATATGGTTTGGTTCATGGTGTTTTTGATGTTTTTGGCGTAGTCATTTGGTGGTACTCTTTGGATCATAAGGTTGGGGTATGGTATTTTATATGTTTTCTGGCACAGTTATGATGTGGTATGCTTTGGATCACAAGTTTGGATAAATGTTCTTGAGATGTTTTCTAGCATAGTCTGTGGTATGTTTTGGATCATTGACTTGATCATAGTGTTTTAGATATTGTCTGGCATAGTCATGATGTGGTATGCTTTGGATTACAAGTTTGGATAAATGTGTTTTATATGTTTGCTTGCATTGTCACATTCTTGTATGCTTTGGATTTTAGTGTTTTAGATTTTATTTTGGATAGTCATGATGTGGTATGCTTTGAATCATGAGCTAGATCATGGTGTCTTTATTTTCTGCCCAAGTCATGATGTGGTATGCTTTGGCTCACAAGCTTGAATGATAGTTACAATTGTGTTTTAGATATTCTTGAGCATAGTCATGATGTGGTGTCCTCTGGTTCACAAGCTGGGATAATGGTGTTATAGATATTTCTTTGTATAGTCATGATGTGGAACGCTTGACGTTACAAACTTGGATATTGGTGATATTAGTGTTTTTTGTATTTTCTTTCGTAGCCATGATGTAGTATGCTTTGAAACATGAGCTTGGATTAAGGTGTTTTCTTGCTTAGGCACGTTGTTGTATGCTTTGGATTTTGGTGATTTAGATTTTTCCTGGCATTGTCATGATATGGTATGCGTTGGATCCTGAGTTTGATCATGGTGATTTAGATGTTTTTGGCATAATCGTTTGCTGGCATCCTTTGAATCATAAGATTGGGTCATGGTATTTTAGATAGTTAATTTTTTTTTCAATTTCAATTTCAATGGTCATCAGTTCATGTAAACGGTACACTTCAAGTGCATAGCATATAAATAAATAAAAGTATCAGTGCACATTACATGACCAAAAAGGTATAGGCTGAAGCTAAAAGCTTATTATGCCTACCCTTTCCACATTCACTTTGTACATGTCAAATTGAGAAAAAAACAAAAACAAGAATTTGATCTTGAGATAAAGAAACACAAGAAAGGACTCTAGAGTCTCTGTCAAAATCATAGTACTTGATCACATGCATCGTTAAGCATGTAAATACATGCATTTACCTATATACAATATATATATATATATATAAATGTGCTCCTCTCTGAGCTGCCACCTTAACGTGGTAGAGGAGTTTGCGTGTCCCAATGATCCTAGGAGCTATGTTGTCCGGGGGCTTCCATGCCCCCTGGTAGGGTCTCCCAAGACAAACAGGTCCTAGGTGAGGGATCAGACAAAGAGCAGCTCGAAGACTTCTATGGAAATGCAAGAACCGAGACTCAGATTTCCCTCGCCCGGACGCGGGTCACCGGGGCCCCCCTCCGGAGCCAGGCCCGGAGTTGGGGCACGATGGCGAGCGCCTGGTGGCCGGGCCTGTCCCCATGGGGCCCGGCCGGGCACAGCCCGAAGAGGCAACGTGGGTCCCCCCTCCAATGGGCTCACCACCCATAGCAGGGGCCATAGAGGTCGGGTGCAATGTGAGCTGGGCGGTAGCCGAAGGCAGGGCACTTGGCGGTCCGATCCTCGGCTACAGAAGCTAGCTCTTGGGACGTGGAACGTCACCTCGCTGGGGGGGAAGGAGCCTGAGCTAGTGCGCGAGGTAGAGAAGTTCCGGTTGGATATAGTCGGACTCACCTCGACGCACAGCAAGGGCTCTGGAACCAGTTCTCTCGAGAGGGGCTGGACTCTCTTCCACTCTGGCGTTGCCAGCAGTGAGAGGCGACGGGCTGGGGTGGCAATTCTTGTTGCCCCCCGACTCAGAGCCTGCATGTTGGAGTTCAACCCGGTGGACGAGAGGGTAGCTTCCCTCCGCCTTCGGGTGGGGGGGACGGGTCCTGACTGTTGTTTGCGCTTACGCGCCAAGCAGCAGCTCAGAGTACCCACCCTTTTTGGATTCACTCGAGGGAGTACTTGAGAGTGCTCCCCCGGGTGATTCCCTCGTTCTACTGGGGGACTTCAACGCTCATATTGGCAACGACAGTGAAACCTGGAGAGGCGTGATTGGGAAGAATGGCCGCCCGGATCTGAACCCAAGTGGTGTTTTGTTATTGGACTTTTGTGCCCGTCACGGATTGTCCATAACGAACACCATGTTCAAGCATAAGGGTGTCCATATGTGCACTTGGCACCAGGACACCCTAGGCCGCAGTTCTATGATCGACTTTGTAGTTGTGTCATCGGATTTGCGGCCTCATGTTTTGGACACTCGGGTGAAGAGAGGGGCGTAGCTTTCTACCGATCACCACCTGGTGGTGAGTTGGCTGCGATGGTGGGGGAGGATGCCGGACAGACCTGGCAGGCCCAAACGCATTGTGAGGGTTTGCTGGGAACGTCTGGCAGAGTCTCCTGTCAGAGAGAGTTTCAATTCCCACCTCCGGAAGAACTTTGAACATGTCACGAGGGAGGTGCTGGACATTGAGTCCGAGTGGACCATGTTCCGCACCTCTATTGTCGAGGCGGCTGATTGGAGCTGTGGCCGCAAGGTAGTTGGTGCCTGTCGTGGCGGTAATCCTAGAACCCGTTGGTGGACACCGGCGGTGAGGGATGCCGTCAAGCTGAAGAAGGAGTCCTATCGGGTTCTTTTGGCTCATGGGACTCCTGAGGCAGCGGACAGGTACCGACAGGCCAAGCGGTGTGCGGCTTCAGCGGTCGCGGAGGCAAAAACTCGGACATGGGAGGAGTTCGGGGAAGCCATGGAAAACGACTTCCGGACGGCTTCGAAGCGATTCTGGACCACCATCCACCGCCTCAGGAAGGGGAAGCAGTGCAGTGCCAACACCGCGTATGGTGCGGATGGTGTTCTGCTGACCTCGACTGCGGAAGTTGTGGATCGGTGGAGGGAATACTTCGAAGACCTCCTCAATCCCACCAACACGTCTTCCTATGAGGAAGCAGTGCCTGAGGAATCTGTGGTGGGCTCTCCTATTTCTGGGGTTGAGGTTGCTGAGGTAGTTAAAAAGCTCCTCGGTGGCAAGGCCCCGGGGGTGGATGAGATCCGCCCGGAGTTCCTTAAGGCTCTGGATGCTGTAGGGCTGTCTTGGTTGACAAGACTCTGCAGCATCGCGTGGACATCGGGGGCAGTACCTCTGGATTGGCAGACCGGGGTGGTGGTTCCTCTCTTTAAAAAGGGGAACCGGAGGGTGTGTTCTAACTATCGTGGGATCACACTCCTCAGCCTTCCCGGTAAGGTCTATTCAGGTGTACTGGAGAGGAGGCTACGCCGGATAGTCGAACCTCAGATTCAGGAGGAACAGTGTGGTTTTCGTCCTGGTCGTGGAACTGTGGACCAACTCTATACTCTCGGCAGGGTCCTTGAGGGTGCATGGGAGTTTGCCCAACCAGTCTACATGTGCTTTGTGGACTTGGAGAAGGCATTCGACCGTGTCCCTCGGGAAGTCCTGTGGGGAGTGCTCAGAGAGTATGGGGTTTCGGACTGTCTGATTGTGGCGGTCCGCTCCCTGTATGATCAGTGTCAGAGCTTGGTTCGCATTGCCGGCAGTAAGTCGGACACGTTTCCGGTGAGGGTTGGACTCCGCCAAGGCTGCCCTTTGTCACCGATTCTGTTCATAACTTTTATGGACAGAATTTCTAGGCGCAGTCAAGGCGTTGAGGGGATCCGGTTTGGTGGCTGCAGGATTAGGTCTCTGCTTTTTGCAGATGATTTGGTCCTGATGGCTTCATCTGGCCAGGATCTTCAGCTCTCACTGGATCGGTTCGCAGCTGAGTGTGAAGCGACTGGGATGAGAATCAGCACCTCCAAGTCCGAGTCCATGGTTCTCGCCCGGAAAAGGGTGTAGTGCCATCTCCGGGTTGGGGAGGAGATCTTGCCCCAAGTGGAGGAGTTCAAGTACCTCGGAGTCTTGTTCACGAGTGAGGGAAGAGTGGATCGTGAGATCGACAGGCGGATCGGTGCGGCGTCTTCAGTAATGCGGACGCTGTATCGATCCGTTGTGGTGAAGAAGGAGCTGAGCCGGAAGGCAAAGCTCTCAATTTACCGGTCGATCTACGTTCCCATCCTCACCTATGGTCATGAGCTTTGGGTTATGACCGAAAGGACAAGATCACGGGTACAAGCGGCCGAAATGAGTTTCCTCCGCCGGGTGGCGGGGCTCTCCCTTAGAGATAGGGTGAGAAGCTCTGTCATCCGGGGGGAGCTCAAAGTAAAGCCGCTGCTCCTCCGCATCGAGAGGAGCCAGATGAGGTGGTTCGGGCATCTGGTCAGGATGCCACCCGAGCGCCTCCCTAAGGAGGTGTTTAGGGCATGTCCGACCGGTAGGAGGCCACGAGGAAGACCCAGGACACGTTGGGAAGACTATGTCTCCCGGCTGGCCTGGGAACGCCTCGGGATCCCCCGGGAGGAGCTGGACGAAGTGGCTGGGGAGAGGGAAGTCTGGGCTTCCCTGCTTAGGCTGCTGCCCCCGCGACCGGACCTCGGATAAGCGGAAGAAGATGGATGGATGGATGGATATATAAATGTGTGTATATATATGTGTGTGTGTGTGTGTGTGTGTGTGTGTGTGTGTGTATGTATATATGTGTATGTATATATATATATATATATATATATATATATATATATATATATCTACACATACCACATACGATTGTTCAGATGAACAATTGTGCATATACTTATTTTTCTTTCTTTTCATTAGGTACACCTACAGACTGCAGCACGGATTTCATATTTCATTCATTCACAACTCCTCCAACACGGACACCACTGTTCCTGCACTTATAAGTAAAGGTAAGACCATAATAACGTTTTTTTTATTAAATGTGCTTTTTTGTGTGCTACAGTTTGTATGTGTAAAGTTAAAGTTAAGTTAAAGTACCAATGATTGTCACACACACTAGGTGTGGTGAAATTTGTCCTCTGCATTCGACCCATCCCTTGATCACCCCCTGGGAGGTGAGGGGAGCAGTGGGCAGCAGCGGCGCCGCGCCCGGGAATAATTTTAACCCCCAATTCCAACCCTTGATGCTGAGTGCCAAGCAGGGAAGAATGCTGGTATGAGCTTTTAAACATAACCCGTTAACTGCTGCCAATCAAATGGTGAATAAGATACTCTTTAGGGTTCATATGTTTGTAAATCTGACTGTGATGAAGTCAGTGCCTCACCAGCCATCAACCTTTATATATATATATATATATATATATATATATATATATATAAAGAAGTAAGTAATGTATAGGTATATAAACTTGATACTATCCTGTTCCACGTTTATTGATAGTACTTATTACTACTCACAGCACATCTCTGTACTTCTTTATAGTCCTATTTAAAGAAAAAAATAAAATAAAATAAAATGTAAACACATGGATTGAACTGCACATCCTCAGTTCCTTTTCGCAGCATTTCCACAGGTTTACCTCTTTCACAGATACACAATGTTCTCTGGAGGTAGCTCTTGCCCATGTTGTTTGAAACATATCTGCATTTCTGAGTTCATATACAGTGTCTTTGGTCAAAAACAACTTCTGAAGACATTGTGGAAGTAGATTGTTGTGAGTTTTGAACACAACCAGTAGAGTTTGAAGATCAACTATGTCAAAGAATTTTAGGGGGTAAAGATTTATAAGTAAGGTGTTGGTAGGCTCCCGGTACTCTGCTGTCTTTTTTTTTTTAAAGATAAAAATTGGATTAACATTAGTTTTATAAATGTTTCCCCATACCTCAACACAGTATGACATGTATGGGACTATGAGGGAACACTATAGTAAGTATGATTTCTTTCAGTTCAGACTTCATTTAGATCTATTTATTATGGCAATGGTTTTGGACATTTTCCTTTTTACAAGGTTAATGTGAGATTTCCAGTTTAATTTATGATCAATCTGCACTCCGAGAAATTTAAATGTATACACTCTTTCAATGATGATGTTATTTATCCTCAATGTGACTTCATTGTCAATGTTTTGGTTGCCAAATATGAGTTTTGTCTTACTTAGATTCAAGGCTAATTTGTTTACATCCGAACCATGTCTTGAGTTTGTTCAGTTCTCTTTCCATTGTCTTCAGAAGCTCCTGTAGATTTTTCCCTCGACAAAATACATTTGTGTCATCCGCAAATAGAACATATTGTAGAAGGTTTGACACATTACGGATATCATTTATGTATAAAATGATGAATTTAGGACCCAAAACAGATCCTTGGGTCCACATTTTACTTTCTGTTTATCTGATTTGTCCTTATTTATTTCTACATATGGTCTCTGTCTTCAAGGTAGCTGTTTAGCCAAGAGTGTGCAACCCCTCTAATGTCGTATTGGTTTAATTTAGTCATTAAAAGTCCATGACGGATGGTATCGAAAGCTTTAAGTAGATCTATGAGGACGCCAGCTGTAAACTCCTTGTGATCAGTAGCAGTAGAAATCTGTTCGGTAACTGCCATTGAAGTAGATCAGTTTGCCCTGAAGCCATACTGATGATCACACAATAAGTTATGTTTTTCTATGAAATTGTCAAGACGGTGAACAAATAATTTTTATATTACTGACATAGTCAGGATGAGGTATGCTTTCTGATCACAAGCTTGGTTGAAGGTGTTTTCTAGCAAAGTCTCGTTGTGGCACAGTATGCTTTGGATCATGAGCTTGATCATAGTGTTTATATTTTGTGGCGTAGTCATGATGTGGTATGCTTTGGGTCATGTTATTTTTTATGTTTTTGGCATAATCATTCATTAGGGGGTAGTGTTTGGGTTATAAACTTGGGTCATTGTATTTTATAGGTTTTCTGGCATAGTCATGATGTGGTATGCTTTGGATTATAAGCTTTGGTCATGGTATTTTAGATGTTTTCTGGCATAGTCATGATGTGGTATGCTTTGGGTCATGTTATTTTTGATGATTTTGGCATAATCATTAGGTGATAGTGTTTGGATTATACGCTTGGGTCATGGTATTTTAGCTGTTTTCTGGCATATACCATTAGGTGGTAGTGTTTGGATCACAAACTTGGGTCATGGTATTTTAGATGTTTTCGGGCACAATCATTAGGTGGTAGTGTTTGGATTACAAACTTGGGTCATGGTATTTAAGATGTTTTCTGGCATAGTCATGATGTGGTAGTGTTTGGATTAGAAAATTGGGTCATGGTATGTTAGAGGTTTTCTGTCATAATCATTAGGTGGTAGTGTTTGGATTATACGCTTGGGTCATGGTATTTTAGATGTTTTATGGCATAGTCATGATGTGGTAGTCTTTGGATTATGAGCTTGTGTCATGGTATTTTAGATGTTTTCTGGCATAGTCATGATGTGGTAGTGTTTGGATTATACACTTGGGTCATGGTATTTTAGATGTTTTCTGGTGTAATCATTAGGTGGTAGTGTTTGGATTATAAACTTGGGTCATGGTATGTTAGAGGTTTTCTGGTATAGTCTTTAGGTGGTAGTGTTTGGATTATATGCTTGGGTCATGGTATTTTAGATGTTTTCTGGCATAGTAATTAGGTGGTAGTGTTTGGATTACAAACCTGGGTCATGGTATTTTAGATGTTTTCTGGCATAGTCATGATGTGGTATGCTTTGGGTCATAGTATGTTAAAGGTTTTCTTGCATAATCATTAGGTGGTAGTGTTTGGATTACAAACTTGGGTCATGGTACTTTAGATGTTTTCTGGCATAGTCATGATGTGGTACTGTTTAGATTATAAACTTGGGTCATGGTATTTTAGATGTTTTCTGGCATAGTCATGATGTGGTAGTGTTTGGTTTACACACTTGGGTCATGGTATTTTAGATATTTTCTGGCATAGTCATGATGTGGTAGTGTTTGGATTATAATCTTGGGTCATGATTTGTTTGAGGTTTTCTGGCATAATCATTAGGTGGTAGTGTTTGAATTATACGCTTGGGTCATGATATTTTAGATGTTTTCTGGCATAGTAATTAGGTGGTAGTGTTTGAATTATACGCTTGGGTCATGATATTTTAGATGTTTTCTGGCATAGTAATTAGGTGGTAGTGTTTGAATTACAAACCTGGGTCATGGTATTTTAGATGTAGGTAGTCTTTGGATTTTGAGCTTGGGTCATGGTGTTTTTTTATGTTTTTGGCATAATCATTAGGTGATAGTGTTTGGATTATACGCTTGGGTCATGGTATTTTAGCTGTTTTCTGGCATATACCATTAGGTGGTAGTGTTTGGATCACAAACTTGGGTGATGGTATTTTAGATGTTTTTTGACATAGTCATGATGTGGTAGTCTTTTGATTTTGAGCTTGGGTCATGGTATTTTTTTATGTTTTTGGCATAATCATTAGGTGGTAGTGTTTGGATTATATGCTTGGGCCATGGTATTGTAGATGTTTTCTGGCATGATCATTAGGTGGTAGTGTTTGGATTATATGCTTGGGTCATGGTATTTTAGATGTTTTCTGGCATATTCATGATATGGTAGTGTTTGGATTATAACCTTGGTCATAGTATGTTCGAGGATTTGTGGCATAATCATTAGGTGGTAGTGTTTGGATTATACCTTGGGTGATGGTATGTTAGATGTTTTCTGGCATAGTCATGATGCTGTAGTGTTTGGATTATACGCCTGGTTCATGGTATTTTAGATGTTTTCTGGCATAATCATTTGGTAGTGTTTGCATTACAAACTTAGGTCATGGTATGTTTTTATGTTTTTGGCATAATCATTACGTGGTAGTGTTTGCATTATAAGCGTGGGTCATGGTATTTTAGAGGTTTTCTGGCATAATAATTAGGTGGTAGTGTTTGGATTATACGCTTGGGTCATGGTATTTTACAAGTTTTCTGGCATAATCAATAGGTGGTAGTGTTTGGATTACAAATTTGGGTCATGGTATTGTAGATGTTTTCTGGCATCGTCATGATGTGGTAGTGTTTGGATTATCAATTTGGGTCATGGTATGTTAGAGGTTTTCTGCTATAGTCATGATGTGGTAGTGTTTGGATTATAAAATTGGGTCATGGTATTTTAGATGTTTTCTGGCATAATCATGATGTGGTAGTGTTTGGATTACAAACTTGGGTCATGGTATTTTAGATGTTTTCTGGCATCGTCATGATGTGGTAGTGTTTGGATTATAAACTTGGGTCATGGTATGTTAGAGGTTTTCTGGCATAATCATTAGGTGGTAGTGTTTGGATTACAAACTTGGGTCATGGTATTGTAGATGTTTTATGGCATTGTCATGATGTGGTAGTATTTGGATTATAAAATGGGTCATGGTATGTTCGAGGATTTGTGGCATAATCATTAGGTGGTAGTGTTTGGATTATACCTTGGGTGATGGTATGTTAGATGTTTTCTGGCATAGTCATGATGCTGTAGTGTTTGGATTATACGCCTGGTTCATGGTATTTTAGATGTTTTCTGGCATAATCATTTGGTAGTGTTTGCATTACAAACTTAGGTCATGGTATGTTTTTATGTTTTTGGCATAATCATTACGTGGTAGTGTTTGCATTATAAGCGTGGGTCATGGTATTTTAGAGGTTTTCTGGCATAATAATTAGGTGGTAGTGTTTGGATTATACGCTTGGGTCATGGTATTTTACAAGTTTTCTGGCATAATCAATAGGTGGTAGTGTTTGGATTACAAATTTGGGTCATGGTATTGTAGATGTTTTCTGGCATCGTCATGATGTGGTAGTGTTTGGATTATCAATTTGGGTCATGGTATGTTAGAGGTTTTCTGCTATAGTCATGATGTGGTAGTGTTTGGATTATAAAATTGGGTCATGGTATTTTAGATGTTTTCTGGCATAATCATGATGTGGTAGTGTTTGGATTACAAACTTGGGTCATGGTATTTTAGATGTTTTCTGGCATCGTCATGATGTGGTAGTGTTTGGATTATAAACTTGGGTCATGGTATGTTAGAGGTTTTCTGGCATAATCATTAGGTGGTAGTGTTTGGATTACAAACTTGGGTCATGGTATTGTAGATGTTTTATGGCATTGTCATGATGTGGTAGTATTTGGATTATAAAATGGGTCATGGTATTTTAGATGTTTGCTGGCATAATCATGATGTGGTATGCCTTAGATCACAAGATGGATAATGGTATTTGAGATATATTCTGGCATAATCTGGTTTGGTTTAGTTAGTAACATGAGTTTGGATCATGGTGTTTAAGGAGTTTTGTGGCAGATTTTAATCCAACTTTTACTTGTGTTTTAGATGTTTTATGGCGCAGAACCACTCAGCTGCTTCTAATATGTTAAAGTCTTACAAACAATGTGTCTTGGTGATTAAGGAAAGAAGTCACAGAACGAACTGTTCCTGTCTCCTATATACAATTAATCAGCGCTGATGCGTTTGATCATCTTACTGTTTTGCTTAGTTGTTTTTTTTATAAATAGCAGCGCAGCACAATGCTCTAACAACACGGCGCCTGTCTGTTTACCCCGAGAGAGATGGATGGAGAAAGACAGAAGGAGCCGAGCAGGTTGAGGAGAATAAGAAAGAGATGCATGGACGGACACGTCTGAAGTGGCAGAAGTCATTCTTGATGGAGACGGATGAGAGGAGGAGTGGTGGAAGCTGCCAAGATGGATGGAGAGCTGGGCTACAGGGAAGTGAATCAGGGCCTCGACACAAATGATGAGCACCAAGCGTGCCTTCACTTCCAAAATGGAGAGGAAAACCGTTGTGATTTATCGCGGGAGAGTGGAATAATTAAGAAAGGAGGGCGAGGCGGAGAAACCGGAGCCCGGTTGGTTTCCGCCAGCACTTAAGTAAACCACCACAAGCACTTCTGAGCACACGAGAGGCACTAAGCTTTCACGGTGTCCACTACACTTCTCCTCCCATCTTCGTGCAGTGTTGCAATGTCAAAGACAGCGTTCAAATGCACCGTTCGGCAATTAGCAAACGCAAGAATAAATGGTGATGTGCGGCTGTCAAAATAACACAGTTTCCATGCCACTCGCACGGCCCCAAATGTCAGCAAAGCAAAGATATGTCACCGCTGTCACTCCCACACACTTCATAATATTCCCTTCTTCTCTTTGTTAGCGGATTAGCAATGTGACTCAGCGTGGGGCTATTTCTGTCTTTACTTAACATTACTTGAGCTTCAATTTAGCACAGTTGTCAGCGCCTCCCCGAATTAGGCCTCCTTTTCCCTGAAAATATGATGATCTCTCGCCAGCGTGACAGGGCTTCACGTCAAGTCAGACAGGTTATTTTCTTCCCGTGACCTTGTTTACGTTTAGCTTTGCTCGATATGAGTTTCAAATATAGTTTTATTATTGCTTCTATAACATGCAAACAGGATTTGCTCTCTACTTTTCCAATCTTAAACACAAATAGAGGCCATAATACAGATCAACTCTATTGAACATAAACAAAAAGCATGGCTGACATCAATAAATGAGGCTTTGATTTGTTTGTGAATAGATACTTTCACTGTGATCTGTCCTGACAACGAGCCTGCCTCTATTATGTTTGGCAATACCATTTTTCATAGAGATGCTATTGAAATGTATTTGAACGGTATTGTCTTTGCAGAGACTGTTGTGGTAAATATTCATTTCAAAAAATACAGTTAGTTATACAGTAGGGCTGTCAAATTTAATGCATTAACTTGCACATGATTTATACATGATGAATGCAAATAATCATAAAAAAGTATTGCGTTAATCATGTGTAAACAGATTATTCACAAAGTGTATACCTTAGTGCAGAGGAGTGAGCAGTGTCGCTTGTAACTTGACCCCAAGATGCAGAGACGTAGGCATGTTGTGTATCAGGAGGAGGTGGTGACGGCACAGTTCCACAAGGGGGTGATATTGCTCTATATTTTGCAGAATATCAATCAATCAATCAATCAATCAATGTTTATTTATATAGCCCTAAATCACAAGTGTCTCAAAGGGCTGCACAAGCCACGACGACATCCTCGGTACAGAGCCCACATAAGGGCTTCACGTCAAGTCAGACAGGTTATTTTCTTCCCATGACCTTGTTTACGTTTAGCTTTGCTCAATATGAGTTTCAAATATAGTTTTACTATTGCTTCTATAACATGCAAACAGGATTTGCTCTCTACTTTTCCAATCTTAAACACAAATAGAGGCCATAATACAGATCAACTCTATTGAACATAAACAAAAAGCATGGCTGACATCAATAAATTTGATTTGTTTGTGAATAGATACTTTCACTGTGATCTGTCCTGACAATGAGCCTGCCTCTTTATTATGTTTGGCAATACCATTTTTCATAGAGATGCTATTGAAATGTATTTGAACGGTATTGTCTTTGCAGAGACTGTTGTGGTAAATATTCATTTCAAAAAATACAGTTAGTTATACAGTAGGGCTGTCAAATTTAATGCATTAACTTGCACATGATTTATACATGATGAATGCAAATAATCATAAAAAAGTATTGCGTTAATCATGTGTAAACAGATTATTCACAAAGTGTATACCTTAGTGCAGAGGAGTGAGCAGTGTCGCTTGTAACTTGACCCCAAGATGCAGAGACGTAGGCATGTTGTGTATCAGGAGGAGGTGGTGACGGCACAGTTCCACAAGGGGGTGATATTGCTCTATATTTTGCAGAATATCAATCAATCAATCAATCAATGTTTATTTATATAGCCCTAAATCACAAGTGTCTCAAAGGGCTGCACAAGCCACAACGACATCCTCGGTACAGAGCCCACATAAGGGCAAGGAAAAACTCACCCCAGTGGGACGTCGATGTGAATGACTATGAGAAACACCTTGGAGAGGACCGAATATGTGGTTAACCCCCCCCAGGGGAGACCGAATGCACTGGATGTCGAGTGGGTCTGACATAATATTGTGAGAGTCCAGTCCATAGTGGATCCAACATAATAGTAAGAGTCCAGTCCATAGTGGGGCCAGCAGGAAACCATCCCTAGCGGAGACGGGTCAGCAGCGCAGAGATGTTCCCAACCGATGCACAGGCGACCGGTCCACCCCGGGTCCCGACTCTGGACAGCCAGCACTTCATCCATGGCCACCGGACCTGTGTATATAATAATACACAATACTAAATATATATATACTAAACAAGAGAATGGAGTGTGACTAATCCAAAAGGGGTGTATGTGTGTGTGTAATTAATTGTTGTGTATTACCGTGGTGTGTTGGGCGAGAGGAGGGACAAAGCAGAAGAAGGTCCGTGAGACAAGCGGTAGGTCCGTGGGGCAGAAAGAGACGTCAAGAGGTCCGTGTGCAAAGCAGGGGTCGAGAATCGAGGGAGGCAGTCCAAAGTCCAAAGGGGGAGTCGAGGCGCACAGCTCGATTATGGAAGACATGAGAAGAACTGCGGGAAGGGAAGGACGACAAGGGAAAACGTGAGACCATACAAATACGACGGTGGAGAACACAGAGAGCGAAGCAAGGTTTGCATAGAGCAGGATTATAGCTTATGGGACATTAAGAGAAAGTTATGTTCCGGCGAGGGATGGCAGGTTGTGCAGGCTTTTGAAGGCAGGTCTGATCATCAACTCCAGGTGTGCAGATTGCCGGCGATTGATTGCAGCTGTTATGTCAATCTTTAGCGTTAAGACCAGATGTTTTAGACGGATATTAAGGGGGTTCACTGTGACGTTTGCTACACCAACTGATTGCGGGAATGCTTGTAACTCAAATTTTTGCTTGCACGCTGAAAGCATAAAAATGAGTTAAGATGTATATCACATACTGTATTGGGAAGGTTTTTAAGTATGAATATTTCAGCTTTTTTGTAGTAATCTTGTTTAATTTGTCATTTTAGAATGTGCCGCGGGGCAAAGAAAAATGAGCTGCGGGCCACACTTTGGACACCGCTGGTCCCGTATGCAATTATTGGTAGAAGGTTCATGTCAATTGCAAGCGAGCGTCATCTTTAATTGCTGTTATTACATTTTCAAATTTAAGTCTTATTGACCAAAGCGATTCATAACAAGAAAACAAATAATGTTGTGTAACAGGTGAATCTGAAAAAGAGTTACCGTATTTTTTGGAAGTATAAATCGCTCCGGAGTATAAGTCGCACCTGCCGAAAATGCATAATAAAGAAGAAAAAAAACATATACAAGTCGCACTGGAGTATAAGTAGCATTTTTTGGGGGAAATGTATTTGATAAAACCCAACACCAAAAATAGACATTTGAAAGGCAATTTAAAATAAATAAAGAATAGTGAACAACAGGCTGAATAAGTGTACATTATATGAGGCATAAATAACCAACTGAGAACGTGCCTGGTATGTTAACGTAACATATTATGGTGAGAGTCATTCAAATAACTATAACATATAGAACATGCTATACGTTTACCAAACAATCTGTCACTCCTAATGGCTAAATCCCATGAAATCTTATACGTCTAGTCTCTTACGTGAATGAGCTAAATAATATTATTTGATATTTTACGGTAATGTGTTATTAATTTCACACATAAGTCGCTCCTGAGTATAAGTCGCACCCCCGGCCAAACTATGAAAAAAAACTGCGACTTATAATCCGAAAAATACGGTAATTAAATGATAACAACTCAGTGGTCGTTAAACGTAGTAAAAACACGTAGTAAAAATACGTAGTAAAAATACGTAGTAAAAATAAATATTTTGGGATGCAAAATAGCCACATCAAACAACAAAGACAAGGTTTATAAAACCACTTTTCTCTGCTAGGATTTTTTGGGGTCCCAAACAAGGTTTAGTTTGTGGCTTATTTATCATTATTATTACTCCTGAAGGACCCCCACCCCAACCAAACTTAACGTCACCGCCCCACATACACACAAATATGTTTGCATGCATTAAAAAAACAAATCGTGGAAAATTTTGATTAAACACTTTTTTTTTTTTTTACATATTAATTAAGTTAAAGTTAAAGTACCAATGATGGTCACACACACAAAATTATTCTCTGCATTTGACCCATCACCCTTGTTCACCCCCCTGGGAGATGAGGGGAGCAGTGAGCAGCAGCAATGGCCACGCCCGAGAATCATTTTTGGTGATTTAACTCCCAATTCCATCCCTTGATGCTGAGTGTCAGGTAGGGAGGTAATGAGTCCCATTTTTATAGTCTTTGGTATGACTCAGCCGGGGTTTGAACTCACGACCTACCGATCTCAGGGCAGACACTCTAACCACAATGCTGACAAATGTAATATAAAGTAGCCAGAATAAAAGTTTTAATAATCATACACCTAAATAGGATTACCATATTTTTACCGGATTATAAGGCACATTAATGAAGTCATATTATTGTAATTTTTTTCTAAATGTAAAAGACTTCCTTGTGGTCTACATATCATGTAATGGTGGTTCTTTGCTCAAAATGTTGCATAGATTATGTTTTACAGATCATCTTCAAGCCGCTTTCTGACAGTTGCTTCCGAATACGCCGTTTTGTGGGCGGTCTTATTTACGTGGCTCACCTTCGGCAGCGTCTTCTCCCCGTCATCTTTGTTGTAGCGGTGTAGCGTGCAAGGACGGGAGTGGAAGAAGTCTCAAAAGATGGAGCTAACTGTTTTAATGACATTCAGACTTTACTTCAATCAATAACGGAGCAGCATCTCCTCATCCGTGGCTCACTAGTGCAATAACAACCCCGGAAATGTGTCCCGTGAAAAACCGTCCGACCGGAACTCTCTGATAACTAAAGTTCCTTGGGTGAATAATGTAAACTCACTACACCGGTATGTTTTAGCGATTTCATGGCGAGTTTACTGACAGATATAAGTAAGAACTTTACACTACTTTATACTAGAAATGGCAACAGCGGATGATGAATGTCTCATAACAAGAAGGAGAAAATTTTGATGTTGTGTACTTGAGTCATATTGCAGTCTACACGTATCTCTTATGTGTGACTGCCATCTACTGGTCACACTTATTATTTCACCATGTACCAAATAAAAATAGCTTTGAGGTCGGTAAGCACAACCAAAATTACCGGGTTATAAGGCGCACTGTCGAGTTTGTAGAAAATTAAAGGAATTTAAGTGCGCCTTATAGTCCGAAAAATACGGTATAAAAAT
>NC_084584.2:22280000-22492500 GCF_033978685.3 Nerophis lumbriciformis | reverse complement strand
TTTCAGAGTATAAGTCGCACTGGAGTATAAGTCGCATTTTTGGGGGGAATGTATTTGACAAAATAGACATTTGAAAGTCACGTCCGTATCCTCTCCCCTTCTGCTCCCGGCCGCTTACTGTTAAAGACAACAGAGGATTAGATTAACACGTACCACCTGTGAAATCTAATCACCTGCCGACTGTGTCTCGCCGTCAGCACATGCCCCGCCCCTGCCCGATGGTGCTCGTCCTCAGCACCCTGGACAGCGGCGGTGACTTTTGCTCCTACAGGCAGCGCTGACTACACCTCCCTCCACACTAGTCGACTGACATACATAAATAAGAACTTTACGTTACTTTATATTAGAAATGGCAACAGCGGAAGATGAATGTCCCATAACAAGAAGATAGACAAAAAGAAGAAGCTTATGATCACAACATGGCTACACGGACTACAATTGTGGACGCACGCATATTTTCAGGACTTATGCAGAACCCAAATACACATCAGCAGGTACCAGAAGATAAGAAAAGTTGGTTTTGCATAATATTGCGAAACAAAATGCCAGGTAATATGTCTGTGTGGAGGGGGACGTGGCCTGCGGACCTGCAGCGAAGCGGGGTGTGCCAGGACCGGCTTCGAGATCAGCGACAGGTGCGTAGATGGTCCACCTGGGCCTGCTTATCTAATCACCTGTCGCTCTGTTAAAAGGCAGCAGCCGGGGAGGAGCGGTCATGTCTGTACTTGGTGGTCCGGCCATGTTGGGCGCCAAATTGTGGCGGTATCTCTCCTTTAGTGGGTGTCAATCTCGCTCTCGCTCTCTCTCGTGCTCCAACTCCAACTCTCCTCTCCTCCCCGGCTGCTGCCTTTTAACAGAGCGACAGGTGATTAGATAAGCAGGCCCAGGTGGGCCATCTACGCACCTGTCGCTGATCTCGAAGCCGGTCCTGGCACACCCTGCTTCGCTGCAGGTCCGCAGGCCACGCCCCCCTCCACAGTCTGCTAATAGGTGACATTTTGTAGTCCTTATACACGCACCATAATAATACTCGTATGCGCCGACAATCCACCAAGCGGTGTTTCATAGCTTACCGAAGTCGTACTAAAAACATTTTGACAGATTTTTGAGCCGTGTGAAATGTTCTATATTCTCGATGACACATTTAAAGTTTTGGTGTTATTTACTTGAGTCATATTGCAGTCTACACATATCTCTTATATATGACTGCCATCTACTGGTCAAACTTATCACAACCAAATAAAATTGTTTCGAAGTCAGTAAGCGCAACCAGACATACGCTGTCGATTTTTGAGAAAATGAAAGGATTTGAAGTGCGCCTTATAGTCCGGAACATACAGTAATGATAATAATAATAATAGAAGCACTTTAACGTCATTCACATCGCAGGTTGTGTTCAGCAATAAGATTCACAACTTGTATTCAAAAAGCATCATTAGTTGGAGGTAGCAGAAACCACAGGTAGTCGACTGTCAACACCCTGCTGTGTACTTGATGAGGAAGGAAACTAAAAATACAACACAAAGGGATGTTAGGAAATGTAATAAATGGCAATAATTGTTTGAATTAGAGGTATACTTATAAGTAATATTGTGCCACATGCTAATAATATATCACAGTACGTAGCCTGAACATATTAAAGGGCCCCTCCAGTGCTGACAACAATGGCACTTATTTCATAGTTCTGGAACTGAAAATGATGTCTACAGATAGAATTCCCTCCAAAAGAGCCACACTGGTGATTTTAGACTTGTTTTCTCACAAGTTTCCGCACATTTTGGAAGTCCTGCCCACATTTTGGAGCTAAAAGTGGGCAAGCCTTTATCAGCCTGCTGACGTCTCCTACAGAAGATTGGAGGCAAATCCATATTGCGTAGTATGTGTTTTCAATCAATCAGTCAAACTTTATTTATAAAGCGCTTTTCATGCATGACAGAAATGCAACACCGAAAGATTTACGGACCAATGCAAAACTAAGAGTCAATGCACATTTAAGAAAAATAAATAAACAAACAACAATCACCAAATCGCATCATTTTGGTCCCCTTTTCATCCTGAATCATATTATTTTTGCACAGAATTGGAAAGAATGTTCAAATATGTCTGCCAAATGCATTGTTGTAGGTTGTAGCAATATAACTAAACAAATGATGGCAGTATTAGGAAAGTATGAACCTCTGCCTTCAAAATGAGACGGATCAAGCCAGAGGAGTATAATTTGCAGTGATCATTTTAATAATTCAAAGTTTGGATGGAAAACATTTTAAAACTTGAGCCAAATGCGATCCCGAAAATCAGGCGCACTTTTGAGAGGAGAAAGACTGGGTCTAAACCTGCGGAAAAACTGAGAAAGAAGAGCAGACCTGGCGCTCAAAAATGAGGTAAACAAAATGTAAGCTGCTAGTATTCTACAAACCCCGTTTCCATATGAGTTGGGGAATTGTGTTAGATGTAAATATAAACGGAATACAATAATTTGCAAATCATTTGCAACCCATATTCAGTTGAATGCAATACAAAGACAAGATATTTAATGTTCAAACTCATAAACGTTTTTTTTTTTTTTGCAATTAATAATCAACTTAGAATTTCATGGCTGCAACACGTGCCAAAAAAGTTGGGAAAGGGCATGTTCACCACTGTGTTACATGGCCTTTCCTTTTAACAACACTCAGTAAACGTTTGGGAACTGAGGAGACACATTTTTTAAGCTTCTCAGGTGGAATTATTTCCCATTCTTGCTTGATGTACAGCTTAAGTTGTTCAACAGTCCGAGGGTCTCTGTTGTGGTATTTTAGGCTTCGTAATGCGCCACACATTTTCAATGGGAGACAGGTCTGGACTACAGGCAGGCCAGTCTAGTACCCACACTCTTTTACTCTGAAGCCACGTTGATGTAACACGTGGCTTGGCATTGTCTTGCTGAAATAAGCAGGGGCGTCCATGGTAACGTTGCTTGGATGGCAACATATGTTGCTCCAAAACCTGTATGTACCTTTCAGTATTAATGGCGCCTTCACAGATGTGTAAGTTACCCATGTCTTGGGAACTAATACACCCCCATACCATCACAGATGCTGGCTTTTATACTTTGCGCCTATAACAATCCGGATGGTTCTTTTCCTCTTTGGTCCGGAGGACACGATGTCCACAGTTTCCAAAAACAATTTGAAATGTGGACTCATCAGACCACAGAACACTTTTCCACTTTGTATCAGTCCATCTTAGATGAGCTCAGGCCCAGCAAAGCCGACGGCGTTTCTGGGTGTTGTTGATAAACGGTTTTTGCCTTGCATAGGAGAGTTTTAACTTGCACTTACAGATGTTGCAACCAACTGTAGTTACTGACAGTGGGTTTCTGAAGTGTTCCTGAGCCCATGTGGTGATATCCTTTACACACTGATGTCGCTTGTTGATACAGCCTGAGAGATTGAAGGTCACGGGCTTAGCTGCTTACGTGCAGTGATTTCTTCAGATTCTCTGAACCCTTTGATGATATTACGGACCGTAGATGGTGAAATCCCTAAATTCCTTGCAATAGCTGGTTGAGAAAGGTTTTTCTTAAACTGTTCAACAATTTGCTCAAGCATTTGTTGACAAAGTGGTGACCCTCGCCCCATCCTTGTTTGTGAATGACTGAGCATTTCATGGAATCTACTTTTATACCCAATCATGGCACCCACCTGTTCCCAATTTGCCTGTTCACCTGTGGGATGTTCATAATAAGTGTTTGATGAGCATTCCTCAACTTTATCAGTATTTATTGCCACCTTTCCCAACTTCTTTGTCACGTGTTGCTGGCATCAAATTCTAAAGTTAATGATTCTTTGCCAAAAAAAAAAAAAGTTTATCAGTTTGAACATCAAATATGTTGTCTTTGTAGCATATTCAACTGAATATGGGTTGAAAATGATTTGCAAATCATTGTTGTCACGTTCAAACACTGAGGACATCTATTAAACAAGACAAAAGGCAAGGAAGGAATCAAACAGAGACAGAATTCAATTTGGACTCAATATTGAGGAGAGACATGGCCACTGCACTCTCTGTACAGTCCTGCACCACACTCTGACGAAGGTTTTATTCTCCTCATTTATTCAGATGTTCAATGTTCACGCACCAACACACGTCACAGCAGGAATGGGACGTATGTAAAACAGTCATTGTTTTCGGTCGCTTTGAAGACCAAGAAGAGGATTTCTCGGGCTTGGGCTCTTCCTGGATCCAGCTGGGGCAGGTGTTGGAGGACAATGGATAACCCCTCCCGCCTCCTGACCACAGCAACTTCAAGAGGGCAGCGGGTCGTAAATAGCGTTGACCTCGGTTACCAAATAGTTGGAAGAGAGTTTGTGAAATACTTCAGAGAGAGTTCGTTTAACACTTCAAAGAGAGTTCCTCTGGAAGTTGAGCAGATCCTGCCATCTGTCCGTGTTGAAATCACAGTGGCGTTTCACGAGCCTTCTTCCTCTTGTTAGGCCTCGAAAGACAGCATTCATAATACAACGTTTCTTTTGTGATAACTTACAAACAATTATTCCAACAATTGTATTCCGTTTATATTTACATCTAACACAATTTCCCAACTCATATGGAAACGGGCTTTGTAGATTCAACACGATTCTCAATTCAAACCGACTCTCGCAATATGTTGTTTGGTATACAAATTAGGAGTCAACCTTTTCAAAACAGGTTACAAAATCTCGTCTTGGCTGCTGACGTATGTCCATTTAAAAATGTATTTGAAAAATAAAATAAATACAATTTAATTTATTTAAATAAAGAAATAGATAAGAAAATGATATACAGTACAAGCCAAAAGTTTGGACACACCTTCTCATTCAATGGGTTTTCTTTATTTGCATGACTATTTACATTGTTTTTGATTGATTGATTGATATATTTTTATTTCAAATATGCATAAAAACAAGAGCAAGCCTGATCTAATACAGTGCTATAGCCTTAACAGACATTATAACAAAATGAAAACAATGGAAAAGAAAAAACAAAAACAAATGAGCATTGGACTTTCTTTTTCTTTTCTTTTTTTCTTTTTTTTTTACATATTTGAAAAGGAGTGAGAAGAAGTTTACACTCATTTAATCCCACCCCTTTTCTTTAAATCATAAATTACTCTGAGCTCGAACTACCTGTTCACTCAACGTACAAACTTAATGAACTTGTATATACATAAATTATAGATACATACATACATATGCACACTACACACATACATAGCCACACCATTACAACTGTAGATTGTCACTGAAGGCATCACAACTATGAATGAACGCATGTGGAGTTATGTACTTAACAACAAAAGGTGGAAGAACTGAAAACATGTTTTGTATTCTAGTTTCTTCAAAATAGCCACCCGCTGCTCTGATTACTGCTTTGCACACTCTTGGCATTCTCTCCATGAGCTTCAAGAGGTAGTCACCTGAAATGGTTTTCACGTCACAGGTGTGCTTGAAGCTCTCATGGAGAGAATGCCAAGAGTGTGCAAAGCAGCAATCAGAGCAAAGGGTGGCTATTTTGAAGGAACTAGAATATAAAACATGTTTTCAGCTATTTCACCTTTTTTTTTTTGTTAAGTACATAACTCCACATGTGTTCATTCGTAGTTGTGATGCCTTCAGTGACAATCTACAATGTAAATAGTCATGAAAATAAAGAAAACTTTTGGCCTGTACTATATATATATATATATATATATATATATATATATATATATATATATATATATATATATATATATTATTATTTTTTTTTTTAATCGATTCTTAAAAAATTATAAATCGTTGTAAAAACAGAATAAATAAGAATTGCTTGCTGATTTTTTTTTCATCACCACAACCAGGTAGCGTGCGTGACCACCGCAGTGAAAGGTGAGGTGCGGGAGCGTGCAGGTCACCTCCTCAAGCGTGCAGCCCAGCTTTTGACTCCAGGGCGTCGTGACTCGTGAAATAAGTTCACCATTTGGCGATGTAAGAAATGTACTAAAATATAACGTGGTATCATAAGAAAAATGTTATGCATGATAAAGTAATCAGTCGGTGTTTTGCATATTGATATGAATATCTATGATTATAGTTCTGCAGCACTGCTGGACATCCATTTAAACCAAGAACCAGCATGATTTTTTTTGCCTTTTTTGTGCACCCCAAAAGGAGACCGGACCGTACCTTCTGATTGGCAATGGAAATGTAGGAAATAGCGGCGTGGTTAAAGTATCATTGTACCGAGGCACAACTGGGGAAATCAAAAACGATCGGCCGACCACGGATGGCCTCAATCTGCCTCCCCTGGAAGGAGCAGACGGATTCAATCACGCCGCGGTAGAACAACTCCCCCCGTCGGCTAACAAGAAATCTCGCAGCACACAATTAGGAAGACGGTCAGGTGTAGCTGCCGTCGAGGGAATGCGGAGGATGGAAGAGAGGCATACCACTGCAAAGACAGAGATGACATAAAGAGGTTATTAGCGATTGATAACAAAAAAAAAGATTCTGAACCGGTGCTTGCATCATGCACACTGTTGCAAAAATCAAGATGAACGCAATCAGGGAATAGGAAATGTTGACTTTGCTTTATAAATTGTTGACCCGCAAAAATGTTTTAGGTAAGATTTAAGAAATTGGTTCAATTTCACATTTTAAAAAAAAAAAAGTACTTTTTTATGGCAATAATATGGTATGTTATAGATCAGGGGTGTCAAACTCATTCTAGCTCAGGGGCCGCATGGAGGAAAATCTGTGCACAAGGAATATTAAAATCATGGCATTAAAACTAAAAAAAAATAAAAACAACTTCAGATTGTTTTCTTTGTCTTACTTTGGCCAAAAATAGAACAAACACATTCTGAAAATATTACAATAAAAATATCGAAAACCAATACCGGCAGTGGTAAAGTTTAGATCCATGAGGGAAAGAAGAAAGTGAATGAATGTTTATAACTGAACAAAAACATACAAAAATGTGTTTTCTTTTGTATTTTTTTTTTTTAAGGAATTAACGTTTATGACAACCAATGTTCCCTCTAATTTTTCATGTGTGTGAGAAAATGCAAAAACTCCCTGAGCATTCAGTGGAACCCGTGTGAGCAACATCAGACGTGCACACTGTGGCTACACCAGCAGCACACCTGTCCCAAACCTGACTACATAACAAGTTCAATCTCCATCCATCCATCCATTTTCTACCGCTTGTCCCTTTCGGGCTCGCGGGGGGTGCTGGAGCCTATCTCAGCTGCATTCGGGAGAAGGCGGTGTACACACTGGACAAGTCCCCACCTCATCGCATGGCCAACACAGATAGACAGACAACATTCTCTTATTATTATAATCCAATGACAGCAGTCATTGCCATGAGGTTTTTTCTAATATAAGTGTTTAGACCCACTTAAAATGACAATAACAAAAAATATTGTTTTTCATGAACTGTGTACTTGTATTGTTTGTCCTGCTTTGGAAATAATTTGTACCCCTTTCAGACATTACATTTAGTTCCCATTAAAACATTCACATGTTGCACAATGAGATGTAAGCAGGGGATCATGTGTACATTCCTGCAACATCCTGTTTGTAAAAAATATATTTTTATTAGTATTTATTTAATATACTAACAGCATTTCATGATTAATATTTATAAATTAAGATTCCTAATAAATGACACTAGAATAAGCACACATTTGATTGGTAAATCATAGTGTAACGACCTGGAATGACACTTTATTTGTTGTGTTGGAGTTGTCCGACTTTTTGTGTGGCTGGAAACGCATCACTGGCTAAATGCCATATGTGCATGTGTTGGCGCAAGTGAGAAAGAGCGAGCGGCTGCTGTTGATATAACAAAGTTGCTTTTGGTCTGGTTTGAAATGACCAGTTTTGCTAGATATAATTTTTTTAAACTAATGTTTTGGTGATGTGTTTATTTATGGCCGACAATAAATAGTTTTGCTCAGTAAAGTGATGGATGGAATTCATGTCCTCAAAGCGTCTCGACAGACGTTACAATATTTGAACAATGATGACGAAAACTGTTTCATCTGTCGTGTCCGTGTCGTGTCGAAAATTTTTTAGAGGGAACATTGATGACAACCTTTTTCCAAAACACAATATAGAATGTGAGATATAACAGGATAATGCCTACATTTATCATTTCTTTTTAAAACGGTTACAAAAAAAGTGGGACCCCAAAAATATACTGTGGGGCCCCATTTTGAAAATTCCTAGCGCCAACACCGATAGAGTATTGGTGCGTGCAGAACAGCAGCAGGCGGCTGTGGCCTGTGGGCCGGTTCCAAAACGAATCAAATATCATCCCGAGGGCCATAGATGATTAATTCGCGGGAAGGATCTGGCCGGCGGGCGTTGACTTTGACACCCCTGTTATAGATGCTTTCGACGTTGCCCACTAAACCGCGCCCCCTTGGTTACTGTTGTCATGGCCCACAAGCTTTCGGCAAAGATGGACGCCGATCAGCAATCAAAATGAGAAAATATGTTCCTCCTGATGCTGAAAATCAGAAGCAGAGACTTAAAGAGGGCATATTAGGATATTTTTTTTCCTACATAAAACACTTCCTGGTGGTCTACATGACTTATAATGGTGGTGTGGAGGGGGGGCGTGGTCTGCGGGCCTGCCGCGGATCGGGGTGTGTAAGGACCGGCCTCAAAGCACAGCTGGCAGGACATAGATGATGTTTTACAGATCATCTTTAAGTCGCTTTCTGACAGTCACTTCAGGATGCGGCGTTTTGTGGGCGGTCTTATTTACGTGGCTCAACTTCGGCAGCGTCTTCTCCCCGTCATCTTTGTTGTAGCGGTGTAGCGTGCAAGGACGGGAGTGGAAGAAGTGTCAAAAGATGGCGCTAACTGTTTTAATGACATTCAGACTCTACTTCAATCAATAACGGAGCAGCATCTCCTCATCCGTGGCTCACTAGTGCAGCAACAACGTTGGAAATGTGTCTCGTGAAAAACCGTCACTCTCTAATAACTAAAGTTCCTTGGGTGAATAATGTAAACTCACTACACCGGTATGTTTTAGCGCTTTCATGGCGAGTTTACTGGCAGATATAAGTAAGAACTTTACACTACTTTATATTAGAAATGGCAACAGAGGAGGATGAATGTCCCATAACAAGAAGATATAGACAAAGAAGAAGCTTATAGACTACGGGTCGCAACGGACTACAAAGGCGGACGCGCGCAAATTTTCAGGATTTTAAATACACATCAACAGGTACCAGAAGGTAAGAAAAGTTGCTTTTGCATAATATTGCAAAACAAAACGCCAGATAAAATGTCTTACCTTATACACACACCATAATAATACTCGTATGTTGAAGCACAGTACAATCCATCAAGCGGTGCGGCTTCATAGCTTACCAAAGTCGTACTAAAACATTTTGATAGATTTTCAATGGAACATATAAAATGTTGGTGTTGTTTACTTAAGTCATATTGCAGTCTACACATATCTCCTATGTGTGACTGCCATCTACTGATTGCATTTATCATTTCACCATATAAAATTGCTTCGAGGTTGGTAAGCACAACCAAAATTATTCCGTACATTAGGGACACCGGGTTATAAGGCAGACTGTCGAGTTTTGAGAAAATGAAAGGATTTTAAGTGCTCCTTATAGTCCGAAAAATACGGTATATACAAACAATTTTGACATAAACTTACTGTCAACTAATTTGTTTGTGAATGATTCTAATATATTAAAATGGTTATTAAGGTACTGTTGCAGCAATTTAGTTTAAAAAAAAAAATACAGATAAATGGCGATTTTAATTAATATTCTTATTTTAAACGGTTAAATAAAACACATACTTTATATTTCAATACAATTAGATTAGATTTAGATTTATTGGTCCCCTTGGGGAAATTCATTGTCACTGCCGTACATTTACACATTACAAAAAATAACAAAAAGACATCATACATGACCAACACACATTTACAGGCTTGTCAGACAGGTCAGCCGGGCCTGCTGTTAAATTAATACTAATGGATGTGAGTTAAACACAATAAAGCGGATTTTAACGTTATTAAATGTATTGCATTATTGCAATGCGTTATTATTTATACATTTTTGGTTGAGTTATTCATTTGTTTTGATTTTGTGTGCAAAAAAATGTGTTTTTCCTCATATAAATGAACTACACATGACCAAATAAGTGCAATTATTTGTAGGAGTCAGACATTTGTGGTGTTGCAGCTCGAGCTTGTGAGCATAAAGTTCCCTTTTTCGCTATTCCTCTTTTGACTGGGTCCAAAGGGGATCATCTTTCTTAAATATTTTGTATCTTTCTTGCCTCATCTTTTTTTCTCTTTGTCTTGTCCTCCCAGTGTTCCAGTATCATATCACCCACACTGCACAGGCTATGAATTTTACATTAGTCGCTGTGGGGAAAAAAAAAAAACTCTCACTGACCAGTGTGGGTTCACTTGCCAACAGTAGCACACACACACACCCACACACACACACACACACACACACACACATACAGTATAAGGACATGCACACATCAGCATGACCCATAAGTCTGCGGGAGCACAAATAGCAGCCGATCATCAATCTCCTTTCAGATGAATGCTGAAACACCAACAGACCATCAAAATAACTCAAATCAAAGCTCCACTCTGATGTTTTATTGATCATAAAAATCTTGTTAAGTATTTTCCAACATTATTTATTTCTGATGTAGTCAGGCCCAGTGGTTATGTCTGACTGCATGAAACTGATGATTTGACACATAAAAAGGAAGAAAGAAAAAAGAACGGTGCCCTGTAGAAGAAACTTCTTTAAACAAAAAATGTGCCCCAAAGGCAGAAGGAAAAGAAAATATGATTTAAAAAGCTTAGAAGGATATTATAAGCGGCTTAAATGTGGAATATTCTATCAATGTTAAATTCAAGTTTTACAGATTTTGAAGGACTTGATGTTTTGTCCTGTTCGGACAAAAATAGTACCTGCTCAGTGGTCTTGTGGTTAGAGTTTCCGCCCTGAGATAAGTAGGCCGTAAGTTCAAACCCCGGCCGAGTCATACCAAAGACTATAAAAATGAGACCCATTACCTCCCTGCTTGGCACTCAGCATCAAGGGTTGGAATTGGGGGTTAAATCACCAAAAAATTATTCCTCAGCGTGGCCACCGCTGCTGCTCACTGCTCCCCTCACCTCCCAGGGGGGTGAACAAGGAGATGGGTCAAATGCATTTCACCGCACCTAGTGTGTGTGACAATCATTGGTACTTTAACTTTAATTGTCGACTACAATTCAGTTCAATCCATCCATCCATCTTCAACCGCTTATCCGGAAACGGGTCACTGGGACAACAGCTCCAGCAGAGACCCCAGACTTCCCTCTCCAGAGCAACATTAGCGACTTCCTCCTGGGGAATCCCGAAGCGTTCCCAGGCCAGAGAGGAGATGTAATTCCCCCATCTGGTCCTCGGCCTGCCACGGGGTCTCCTCCCAGTGGAACGTGCAACGAGGACCTTCCTAGGGAGACGCTCGTGAGGCATCCGCACGAGATGCCCGAACCACCTAAGCTGGCTCCTTTCCAAGCGAAGGACCAGCGGCTCGACTCCGAGTCTCTCTCGGGTGACTGAACTTCTCACCGTATCTCTAAGGGAGATGCCAGCCACCCTTCTGAGGAAACTCATTTCGGCCGCTTGTATCCGCGATCTTATTCTTTCGGTCATGACCTACACTTCATGACCATAGGTGAGAGTAGGAATGTCGATAGCTCGGTAGACCGAGAGCTTTGCCTTCTGGCTCAGCTCTCGATTCGTCACAACAGTGCGGCAGAGAGACTGCGATACTGCTGCGATTCTCCGGCTGATTTCCTTCTCCATCTTTCCCTCACTCGTGAACAAGACCCCAAGATACTTGAACTCCTCCACCTGGGACAGGGTCTCGTCCTCTACCTGGACTGTACAATCCATCGGTTTCCTGCTGAGAACCATGGCCTCAGATTTGGAGATGCTGATCCTCATTCCAGCCGCTGAACACTCGGCTGCGAACCGATCCAGTGAGAGCTGAAGGTCACGAACCGAAGGTGCCATCAGGACCACATCATCTGCAAACAGCAGTATATACCCTCTCCGCCATGGCCACGACTCTGCCTAGAAATCCTGTCCATGAAAATCACAAACAGGATAGGTGACAGAGCGCAGCCCTGGCGGAGACCAACTCCCACTGGAAACGGATCCGACTTACATCCAAGCAAACGGACACAACTCTCGCTTTGGTTGTACAGAGATTGGATGGCCCTCAGCAGGGTTCCCCTCACTCCGTACTCCCTCAGCACCTCACACAAGATCTCCCGGGGGACCCGGTCATACGCCTTCTCCAAATCCACAAAGCACATAGACTGGATTGGCATACTCCGAGGCTTTCTCCAGGATTCCCGCAAGAGTAAAGAGCTGGTCAGTTGTTCCACGACCAGGACGGAATCCACATTGCTCCTCTTGAATCTGAGGTTCGACTATCGGCCGGACCCTCCTTTCCAGTACCTTGGCGTAAACTTTCCCAGGGAGGCTGGGTAGTGTGATACCCCTGTATTTAGCACACACCCTCTGGTCCCCCTTTTTGAAAAGGGGAACCACCACCCCAGTCTGCCACTCCCTCGGCACTGTCCCAGACTTCCACGCAATGTTGAAAAGGCGTATCAACCAAGACAGCCCATCAACACCCAGAGCCTTCCAATCCAACACGTTCAATAGTCATGTGTTTGTATTCCAATGTCCAAACTCTATCTTAAAAGGTAAAAAAATTGATAAGTCCAAGAGAAATATAAAAGTGTTCAGTGAACCCAATTGAAAACTGCCATGCCACTTTGGCGCTAATTGAAAAAGTAAACAAAACACAATAGATGTGCAAAAACTATGAAGTTATGAATGTTTATTAGACACTATATCTTTGGAGAAAAGGTTTGGCTACAATATAAACTTTTTTGAAAAAACGGTCATAAATCTGTCATGATGACGGCGTTTTAGGTGATAATAATTTGCAATTAGTTCGATGGGCTTTTGAATGGACACGTTGCTAAAGCAAACTAAAACTATTACAAAGGACATGTTGACTCCCATCTGAATAAAAGTTTAGCAGAAACGAAGTATAACCGTGTCCATGAGGCAATTCAGTCCATCAAAGTCACTGTTGTAAAATGCGGCCCTAAACAACCGCATAGAGTGTTTATGCCAGGGGCCGGCAAAGCCAGTTGTGTTGTGGAATAAACTGCGCTGAGGCACCATGGCATTATCAGAGTGGGAAGCCCCCTCCTTTATTCAGCATCAGTTAAATAGAGTTAGAGCAACAACAAAGGAGGTAGTTTCCCCTTACATGGTGAAAATCCTGGATATGGGTCTTGTCTACAGACATTTTGATTGAAACTACAAATCTCTCGAATTGTGATGATTACAGATATTAAATATTGTCGCTTTTGTCCGAATGTCGAAAGGGATGACGAGGAGGCGGTTAATCAACAATCACTATTAGGCCATGTCTACACTAAGTCGTTTAACCCCTTAAACAAATAATTATTTAGCCTAAGCCTTGTTTCAGCCACACCAAACCAGCGTTTAAGGTTCCCCTCCTCGGACACATTTTTACACGGGTAAGTGCGCCGTGTATTTGTTGAATCTCCGGCTCTTAGCTTTGTATGGACTCATTGATCGTTTACAAACTGAGTTCGGAGAGGAAGTGACGCCAGAGATGAAGTGACGTCAGAAAGAACGCGCCACAGCCAGCTTCATAATAAAGCGGTTTCGTAACTCGGAGCTAACCACTAGAAATATGAAGGCGAGTCATCCAGTCATACAGTCATCTCCTTCCGTCTGTGCAGACGCTTGTGGAAATCACACATGAATACCTTAAGAGAAAGCGATTGCAGCTATTTAGGATACAACACTTCTCAGACGGCAAGAGAGCTTTCCAATGTCCAGATCAGCTGTGATTCTACTGAGAGAAAAACATTGTCCATTTGTCGAAGAAGTGACAACGAGAATGCGGGCTACTGTGGATGTGATAAAAAAAGGTAGCGTGTGCTTTGTATTACCTGGCCGTCGAGGGAAGACTACAGAAAACGGCCAATGCTTTTGGCGGACTGTATCAGTTATTGTCCGCAATGTATGTCGCGGACTCAACGTCTAGGTCCAGAGTATATAAAGTCACCAAAAAGGAATGGACAATGAAGGTGAAGGCAAAAGAGTGAGGAGTGTCCTGACCAGATATCTAGATCCTAGATTGATCGTTGTAAAATGTTCTTTATCACATTGTTTACTTTCACGTGTCTAATAAAGATTTGATTAATTTATGATGGCTCAGGTGTAATTCACTACAATAGAGCCCCACAGCACACTGGATTCCAGTTAATTGAAATACCACAACACTGAATATTGTTTAGATAAGTTCAATTTAATTTAAGAACTTGCACACAAAGCAACACTGGAGGTGACAATGACGTGCGCATTTTTCGCGCATACGTATTAGGTCGGGTTGCGCTGGCGGACGACCATTAGGTGGGATTTACCTTTAGTGTAGAAGGGACCTGAGCAATGTTCCCTTTAAGGTGTGCGCCTGTGCAATTGCGCACTGCTCAAGCGTCCTCTGCGCATGGCAAATCTATGCCACACACAAAATCAAATAAGAAAATAAGCGCATAACAATTTTCGACACGACACGGACACGACAGAGAAAACAGTTTTTGTCATCATTGTTCAAATATTGTAACGTCTGTCGAGACGCTTTGAGGACATGAATTCCATCGATCACTTTACTAAACAAAACTCTTTATTGTCAGCCATAAACACATCACCAAAACATTAGTAAAAAAAATGATATCTAGCAAAAGTGGTCATTTTCTGCAGTACAAACCAGACCAAAAGCAACTTTATTATATCAACAGCAGCCGCTCGCTCTTTCTCACTTGCGCCAACACATGCACATATGGCACTTAGCCAGTGATGCGTTTACAGCCACACAAAAAGTCGGACAACTCCAACACCACACATAATGTGTAATTCCAGGTCGTTACACTATGATTTACCAATCAAATGTGTGCTTATTCTAGTGTTATTTATTAGGAATCTTAATTTATAAATATTAATCATGAAATGCTGTTAGTATATTAAATAAATACTAATAAAAATATATTTTTTACAAATAGGAAGTTGCAGGAATGTACACATGATCCCCTGCTTACATCTCATTGTGCAACATGTGAATGTTTTAATGGGAACTAAATGCAATGTCTGAAAGGGGTACAAATTATTTCCAAAGCAGGACAACTCTTTTGCCTTCACCTTCATTGTCCATTCCTTTTTGGTGACTTTATATACTCTGGACCTAGACGTTGAGTCCGCGACATACATGGCGGACAATAACTGATACAGTCTGCTTTGCCAGTGCAAAAGCATTTGCCATTTTTCATAGTCTTCCCTCGACGGCCAGGTAATACAAAGCACATGCCACCTTTTTTTATCACATCCACGGGAGCTCGCATTCTCGTTGTCTCTCCTTCGACAAATGGATAAAGTTTTTCGCTAAGTAGAATCACAGCTGACCCGAACATTGGAAAGCTCTCTTGCCGTCTGAGAAGTGTTGTATCCCAAATAGCTGCAATCGTTTTCTCTTAAGGTATTCATGTGTGATTTCCACAAGCGTCTGTACATGTAGAAGAATGAGAAACACGGGCATGTCTGGATGACTCGCCTTCATATTTCCAGTTATTAGCTCCGAGTTACGAAGCCGCTTTATTATGAAGCTGGCTGTGGAGCGTTCGTTCTGACGTCACTTCCTCTCCGAACTCAGTTTGTAAACGATCAATGAGTCCATACAAAGCTAAGAGCTGGAGATTCAAGAAATACACGGCGCACTTACCCGTGTAAAACATTATCCGAGGAGGGGTTACCTTAAACGATGGTTTAGTGTGGCTGAAACGGGGCTAAATAATTATTTATTTAAGGGGTTACCCGGCTTAGTGTAGACATGGCCTAACTGGAGGTGTGTAGTAACGCGCGAGTTACATGTATTTAAATAACTCATTGGATAAATTGCACGCGTCAGAGCAGTTTTAATGCAACATACTTTTTAGATTTCCTCTCCTTGGTTTGAATTGTACGTTCTGCATACTTGCCAAACTTGACACCTCCGAATTCGGGAGATTGGGGGGGGGCTGGGTTTGGGTGGGCGGGGTTGGGGGGCGTTGTTTGGTGGTAGCGGGGGGTGTATATTGTAGCCCGGAAGAGTTAGGGATGCAAGGGATTCTGGGTATTTGTTCTGTTGTGTTTATGTTGTGTTACGGTGCGGATGTTCTCCCGAAATGTGTTTGTCATTCTTGTTTGGTGTGGGGCATATTTGTAACAGTGTTAAATTTGTTTAAACGGCCACCCTCAGTGTGACCTGTATGGTTATTGATCAAGTATGTCTTGCAGTCACTTTCGTGTTTATGCTGAAACCGCATATAAACATGTGACTGAGCCGGCGGTGAAAAAGCGGACGGGTCGAGAGGACGCTAAAGGTAGTGCCATCATGGCCCGCCCTCAATATTGTTGTCCGGGTGAAAATCGGGAGAACTTCGGGAGAATGATTGCCCCGGGAGATTTTCGGGAGGGGCACTGAAATTCAGGAGGGTTGGCAAGTATGGCGTTCTGTGGGTCTGACTCTAAAACCCCCCTGACAACAATAATAATTTTCGTGTTGGATCCTATTATATCGGCGTCTTCGGCACACGCTCCTACATGCGCATCAGTGTGAAGAACCACATCGATAATCCTTGTTCGATTCCCTCGGCGCGTGGATGCGTTATTAATGGAGGATAAACCTGCAGAAGCCAGCCCTTTCGTGTCACCCTTTCACCTCTACTCCGCCTTTTTTTTCTCTTTTTTGCCTCCCCCCCAGCATATTTATGAGAATAGCTTTCCAATACCCAATCTCTCCTCAGATCTTGCTCTGTATTTCACCTGTCTCGCACGCGCTTTACTCCTCTCCTGAGTCCTCCCAATCACCGCATCCCTCTCATTTTTTTGGGACAAAAGTGCATGACGGCGCAGAAAGCGGCATCCTATCACGCAACTGTTGCCAATGGCAATGCATGCACACACACACTTCAAGCCTCACATTCACTCACCTTAAAACACACACACACACACACACACACACCACATCCCAAAGCTATTAGTTGCTGACAGCATCAAGCCCTTGTCCAACCCCCCAAACAACTCCAGGGGGCTCGCTTCTCTGCACCCCTTTAATAGCTTTCCACGCCGCAATCTATCCGCCTGCCCGTCGAGTCAATTGAGTGTATTATATTCGTAATTGGTGGCTATTGATTGACGGACCTGTGTGGGACAAAAGAAAAAGGAGCTTTGTCCCAAAGATTCTCCTCCAGCTCGTTTAATTCTCACACTTGCTGAGACGCCGAAATAGATCTTTAGGAGTAGCTGAAGTTTATGTCATCAGAAAGTAGCTGTAATGGATTACTCATCTAGACGGTTGTCTCCCGTGTGTTTTCATAAAAATGTCATAACTTTCACATTTCCGACGTGTCTTCCTCCCCTCCTTCCGGCCATTAATCAAAAGCCGTCATTTACAGGTGTGTGTGTGTGTGTGTGTTTGTGTGTGTGTGTGTGTGTGTGGCGCACTATAACAAGGCGATGCAACGCGGCCCAGCTATGACATCACAACTAGAGATGTCCGATAATATCAGCCGATAAATGCGTTAAAATGTAATATCGGAAATTATCGGTATCGTTTTTTTATTTATTATCGGTATCGTTTTTTGTTTTTTTTGTTTTTTGTTATTAAATCAACATAAAAAACACAAGATACACTTACAATTAGTGCACCAACCCAAAAAACCTTCCTCCCCCATTTACACTCATTCACACAAAAGGGTTGTTTCTTTCTGTTATTAATATTCTGGTTCCTACATTATATATCAATATATATCAATACAGTCTGCAAGGGATACAGTCCATAAGCACACATGATTGTGCGTGCTGCTGGTCCACTAATAGTACTAACCTTTGACAGTTAATTTGACTCATTTTCATTCATTACTAGTTTCTATGTAACTGTTTTTATATTGTTTTACTTTCTTTTTTATTCAAGAAAATGTTTTTAATTTATTTATCTTATTTTATTTTTATTTTTTATTTTTTTAAGTACCTTATCTTCACCATACCTGGTTGTCCAAATTAGGCATAATAATGTGTTAATTCCACGACTGCATATATCGGTTGGTATCGGTTGATATCGGTAATTAAAGAGTTGGACAATATCGGAATATCGGATATCGGCAAAAAGCCATTATCGGACATCCCTCATCACAACGGGCGGTGAGTTCTGTTCAAAATTGTTGGCAGCAGATTCCTAAAAACACCAAAGAGCTGCCATGTCGTCCTAAAAAGCCAACGTCCTCTGTAGTAGAACTTTCTTTTGGGGGGGGGGGGGGGTGTCCACTGCAGAGGACACAGGTTCTCAGGAGGATATGAGGATCTTTGACACTTGTTTTTGTTGTAAGTCTTTTAAAAGAGTTAAGTATAAAGATGATCTTTGACTCCTGATTTTGTCATAGGTCCTTTAAAACAGTTAAGTATTCCTGTTGTATATAGAGGATCTTTGACTCCTGTTTATGTCGTAGGTCCTTTAAAGCAGTTAAGTATTCCTGTTGTATAGAGGATCTTTGACTCCTGTTTTTGTCGTAGGTCCTTTAAAGCAGTTAAGTATTCCTGTTGTATATAGAGGATCTTTGACTCCTGTTTATGTCGTAGGTCCTTTAAAGCAGTTAAGTATTCCTGTTGTATAGAGGATCTTTGACTCCTGTTTTTGTCGTAGGTCCTTTAAAGCAGTTAAGTATTACTGTTGTATATAGAGGGTCTTTGACTCGTGTCTTTGTCGTAGGTCCTTTAAAACAGTTAAGTATTCCTGTTGTATAGAGGGTCTTTGATTAGTGTTTTTGTCGTAGGTCCTTTAAAACAGTTAAGTATTCCTGTTGTATAGAGGATCTTTGATTAGTGTTTTGGTCATAGGTCTTTTAAAACAGTTAAGTATTCCTGTTGTAATGACGATCTTTGAGTCGTGTTTTTGTTATAGGTCCTTAAAAACAGTTAAGCATTCTTGTTATTTAGAGGGTCTTTGAAACGTGTTTTTGTTTTAGGTCCTTTAAAACAGTTAAATATTTCTGTATTGTAGAGGGTCTTTGACTAATGTTTTTGTCGTAGGTCCTTTAAAACAGTTAAGTAGTCCTGTTGATATAGAGGGTCTTTGATTCGTGTTTTTGTCGTAGGTCCTTTAAAACAGTTAAGCATTCCTCTTATGAAGACGATCTTTGACACGTGTTTTTTTCCGTAGGTCTTTAAAAACCGTTGAAAACAGTTAAGTATTCCTGTTGTATAGAAGATCTTTGACTAGTGTTTTTGTCGAAGGTCCTTTAAAACAGTTAAGTATTCCTGTCGTATAGAGGGTCTTTGATTAGTGTTTTTGTTGTAGGTCCTTTAAAACAGTTAAGTATTCCTGTTGTATAGAGGATCTTTGATTAGTGTTTTGGTCATAGGTCTTTTAAAACAGTTAAGTATTCCTGTTGTAATGACGATCTTTGAGTCGTGTTTTTGTTATAGGTCCTTAAAAACAGTTAAGCATTCTTGTTATTTAGAGGGTCTTTGAAACGTGTTTTTGTTATAGGTCCTTTAAAGCAGTTAAGTATTCCTGTTGTATATAGAGGATCTTTGACTCCTGTTTATGTCGTAGGTCCTTTAAAGCAGTTAAGTATTCCTGTTGTATAGAGGATCTTTGACTCCTGTTTTTGTCGTAGGTCCTTTAAAGCAGTTAAGTATTACTGTTGTATATAGAGGATCTTTGACTCCTGTTTTTGTCATAGGTCCTTTAAAACAGTTAAGTATTCTGGTTGTATAGAGGATCTTTGACACTTGTTTTTGTTGTAAGTCTTTTAAAACAGTTAAGTATAAAGAGGATCTTTGACTCCTGTTTTTATCGTAGGTCCTTTAAAACAGTTAAGTATTCCTGTTGTATAGAGGATCTTTAACTCCTGTTTTTGTCGTAGGTCCTTTAAAACAGTTAAGTATTCCTGTTGTATAAAGGATCTTTGACTCCTGTTTTGTCGTAGGTTCTTTAAAGCAGTTAAGTATGCCTGTTGTATATAGAGGATCTTTGACTACTGTTTTTGTCGTAGGTCCTTTAAAACAGTTAAGTATAAAGAGGATCTTTGACCCTTGTTTTTATTGTAGGTCCTTTAAAACAGTTAAGTATTCCTGTTGTATGGAGGATAATTGACTCCTGTTTTTGTCGTAGGTCCTTTAAAGCAGTTAAGTTTTAATGTTATATAGAGGATCTTTGACACCTGTTTTTGTCGTAAGTCTTTTAAAACAGTTAAGTATATAGAGGACCTTTGACTCCTGTTTTTATCGTAGGTCCTTTAAAACAGTTAAGTATTCCTGTTGTATAGAGGATATTTGACTCCTATTTTTGTCGTAGGTCCTTTAAAGCAGTTAAGTATTCCTGTTGTATAGAGAATCTTTGACTCCTGTTTTTGTCGTAGGTCCTTTAAAGCAGTTAAGTATTCCTGTTGTATAGAGAATCTTTGACTCCTGATTTTTGTCGTAGGTCCTTTAAAGCAGTTAAGTTTTCATGTTATACAGAGGATCTTTGACATTTGTTTTTGCCGTAGGTCCTTTAAAACAGTTAAGAATTGCTGTTGTATAGAGGATCTTTGACTTCTGTTTTTGTCCTGGGTCTTTAAAAACAGTTAAGCATTCCTCTTATAAAGCGGATCTTTGACACATGTTTTTTTCGTAGGTCTTTAAAAAACGTTTATTACTTTTTATATAAAGGATTTTTGACATGTGTTTTTGTCGTAGGTTTTTAAGAAAATTAAGTATTCCTGTTATATAAAGGATATTTGACACGTGTTTTTGTCGTAGGTTATTGAAAGCAGTTAAGTGTTCCTGTTATATAGAGGATCTTTGACACATGTTTTTGTCATAGGTCCTTTAAAGCAGTTAAGTTTTCTGTTATACAGAGGATCTTTGACACTTGTTTTTGCCGTAGGTCCTTTAAAACAGTTCAGTATTACTGTAGAGGATCTTTGACTTGTGTTTTTGTCGTAGGTCCTTTAAAACAGTTAAGTATTCCTGTTATATAGAGGGTCTTTGACTCGTGTTTTTGTCATAGGTTCTTTAAAACAGTTACATTTTCCTGTTATATAGAGGATCTTTGACACTTGTTTTTGCCGTAGGTCCTTTAAAACAGTTAAGTATTCCTGTAATGGAGAGGATCTTTGACTTGTGTTTTTGTCGTAGGTCCTTCAAAACAGTTAAGTATTCCTGTTATATAGAGGGTCTTTGACTCGTGTCTTTGTCGAAGGTCCTTTAAAACAGTTAAGTATTCCTGTCGTATAGAGGGTCTTTGATTAGTGTTTTTGTTGTAGGTCCTTTAAAACAGTTAAGTATTCCTGTTGTATAGAGGATCTTTGATTAGTGTTTTGGTCATAGGTCTTTTAAAACAGTTAAGTATTCCTGTTGTAATGACGATCTTTGAGTCGTGTTTTTGTTATAGGTCCTTAAAAACAGTTAAGCATTCTTGTTATTTAGAGGGTCTTTGAAACGTGTTTTTGTTATAGGTCCTTAAAAACAGTTAAGCATTCTTGTTATTTAGAGGGTCTTTGAAACGTGTTTTTGTTATAGGTCCTTTAAAACAGTTAAATATTTCTGTATTGTAGAGGGTCTTTGACTAATGTTTTTGTCGTAGGTCCTTTAAAACAGTTAAGTAGTCCTGTTGATATAGAGGGTCTTTGATTCGTGTTTTTGTCGTAGGTCCTTTAAAACAGTTAAGCATTCCTCTTATGAAGACGATCTTTGACACGTGTTTTTTTCCGTAGGTCTTTAAAAACCGTTGAAAACAGTTAAGTATTCCTGTTGTATAGAAGATCTTTGACTAGTGTTTTTGTCGTAGGTCCTTTAAAACAGTTAAGTATTCCTGTCGTAAAGAGGGTCTTTGATTAGTGTTTTTGTCGTAGGTCCTTTAAAACAGTTAAGTATTCCTGTTGTATAGAGGATCTTTGATTAGTGTTTTGGTCATAGGTCTTTTAAAACAGTTAAGTATTCCTGTTGTAATGACGATCTTTGAGTCGTGTTTTTGTTATAGGTCCTTAAAAACAGTTAAGCATTCTTGTTATTTAGAGGGTCTTTGAAACGTGTTTTTGTTATAGGTCCTTTAAAACAGTTAAGTATTTCTGTATTGTAGAGGGTCTTTGACTAATGTTTTTGTCGTAGGTCCTTTAAAACAGTTAAGTAGTCCTGTTGATATAGAGGGTCTTTGATTCGTGTTTTTGTCGTAGGTCCTTTAAAACAGTTAAGCATTCCTCTTATGAAGACGATCTTTGACACGTGTTTTTTTCCGTAGGTCTTTAAAAACCGTTGAAAACAGTTAAGTATTCCTGTTGTATAGAAGATCTTTGACTAGTGTTTTTGTCGAAGGTCCTTTAAAACAGTTAAGTATTCCTGTCGTATAGAGGGTCTTTGATTAGTGTTTTTGTTGTAGGTCCTTTAAAACAGTTAAGTATTCCTGTTGTATAGAGGATCTTTGATTAGTGTTTTGGTCATAGGTCTTTTAAAACAGTTAAGTATTCCTGTTGTAATGACGATCTTTGAGTCGTGTTTTTGTTATAGGTCCTTAAAAACAGTTAAGCATTCTTGTTATTTAGAGGGTCTTTGAAACGTGTTTTTGTTATAGGTCCTTTAAAACAGTTAAATATTTCTGTATTGTAGAGGGTCTTTGACTAATGTTTTTGTCGTAGGTCCTTTAAAACAGTTAAGTAGTCCTGTTGATATAGAGGGTCTTTGATTCATGTTTTTGTCGTAGGTCCTTTAAAACAGTTAAGCATTCCTCTTATGAAGACGATCTTTGACACGTGTTTTTTTCCGTAGGTCTTTAAAAACCGTTGAAAACAGTTAAGTATTCCTGTTGTATAGAAGATCTTTGACTAGTGTTTTTGTCGTAGGTCCTTTAAAACAGTTAAGTATTCCTGTCGTATAGAGGGTCTTTGATTAGTGTTTTTGTTGTAGGTCCTTTAAAACAGTTAAGTATTCCTGTTGTATAGAGGATCTTTGATTAGTGTTTTGGTCATAGGTCTTTTAAAACAGTTAAGTATTCCTGTTGTAATGACGATCTTTGAGTCGTGTTTTTGTTATAGGTCCTTAAAAACAGTTAAGCATTCTTGTTATTTAGAGGGTCTTTGAAACGTGTTTTTGTTATAGGTCCTTTAAAACAGTTAAGTATTTCTGTATTGTAGAGGGTCTTTGACTAATGTTTTTGTCGTAGGTCCTTTAAAACAGTTAAGTAGTCCTGTTGATATAGAGGGTCTTTGATTCGTGTTTTTGTCGTAGGTCCTTTAAAACAGTTAAGTAGTCCTGTTGATATAGAGGGTCTTTGATTCATGTTTTTGTCGTAGGTCCTTTAAAACAGTTAAGCATTCCTCTTATGAAGACGATCTTTGACACGTGTTTTTTTCCGTAGGTCTTTAAAAACCGTTGAAAACAGTTAAGTATTCCTGTTGTATAGAAGATCTTTGACTAGTGTTTTTGTCGTAGGTCCTTTAAAACAGTTAAGTATTCCTGTCGTAAAGAGGGTCTTTGATTAGTGTTTTTGTTGTAGGTTCTTGAAAGCAGTTAAGTGTTCCTGTTATATAGAGGATCTTTGACACATTTTTTTGTCATATGTCCTTAAAAGCAGTTAAGTATTCCTGTCATATAGAGGATCTTTGACTCATGTTTTTGTCGTAGGTCCTTAAAAACAGTTAAATATTCCTTTTTGTATAGAAGATCTTTGACACGTCTTTTTGTTGTAGGTCCTTTAATTGAGTTAAGTATTCCTGTTATATGGGTTGTACTTGTATAGCGCTTTTCTACCTTCAAGGTACTCAAAGCGCTTTGACACTACTTCCACATTTACCCATTCACACACACATTCACACACTGATGGAGGGAGCTGCCATGCAAGGCGCTAACCAGCACCCATCAGGAGCAAGGGTGAAGTGTCTTGCTCAGGACACAACGGACATGACGAGGTTGGTACTAGGTGGGGATTGAACCAGGGACCCTCGGGTCGCGCACGGCCGTTCTTCCACTGCGCCACGCCATCCCTATATATAGCGGATCTTTGACTCATATTTTTGCCGTAGGTGTTTTAAAACAGTTAAGTATTCCTGTTGTATAGAGGATCTTTGAGTCGTGTTTTTTTTATAGGTCCTTAAAAACAGTTAAGCATTCCTGTTGTATAGAGGGTCTTTGAAACTTGTTTTTGTTGTAGATCCTTTAATTGAGTTAAGTATTCCTGTTATATAGAGGAGCTTTGACACCTGTTTTTGTTGTAGGTGTTTCATAACAAAGAAGCACTCTCTAAAAACAGCAGAGCTCTCCTGTCATAAAGTAGATCTTTGATTAGTGTTTTTGTGGTAGGTCCTTAAAAACAGAGAAGCAGAGTGTTTTTATTAGGCCCTTATAAACAGCAAAGTATTCCTGTCACATTCTATTAAGGATCTTTGATTTTTTTGATTTTATTTTTTGTACCTTTCAGATAGATCTTTGACCAGTGTGTTGCAGTTGGTTCTTAAAAACAGGGAAGCACTCCTGTCATATAGAGGATCTTTGACGAGTGTTTTTACAGCGGGTCCTTAAAAACAGCAAACCATTCCTGTCATTTTGAAGAATCTTTGACTAGTGTTGTCCCTAAAAAACAGATCACTCCTGTCATACAGAGGATCTTTGAATAGCGTTTTTGCAGTAGGTTCTTGACAACAGCAAAGCGCTCCCTAAAAACAGCAGAGTGCTCCTGTCACAAAGCAGATCTTTGACTAGTGTTTATGTTGTAGGTGCTTAAAAACAGTGAAGTATTCCTGTCATATATATGATCTTTGACTTGTGTTTTTGTAGTAAGTCCTTATCAACACGGAAGTATTCCTATCATGTTGAGGCGCTTTGACTAGTGTTTTTGCAGTGAGTGGGTCGATAAAAACAACAGAGCGCGTCTGTCATATTGAGGATCTTTGCAATGTTTTGCAGTTGGTCTCTTCAAAAAAACAGGGCACTCCTGTCATATAGAGGATCTATGACTTTTTGTAACGTTTGTGTGTAAGCAAAGCTTGAAGCCTGAATTTAGGATGCAGAGACGGCAGGCGAGGTGCGGGTAAAAAGGCATTTAATGACAAAAAGCAAGGAATGCAGCAAAACACAAACACTTGGAGATAGAACGCACAGAAGCCGTTCTTTGATTGATTGATGATCCCTTGCTGGTGTTAGTCATGATCACTTATCAGACGCGGGAGTGCAGATCAGCGCTTAGCAAGAAAGGCGCAGTGGTGGAGGAAGCACACGGGAAACGGAAATATCCAAAATGACATTGTCCTGAAAGTAAATAGAAAACACATAAACAAAGTACAAACCTGGAAAGACAGGTCCTGACAGGTTTTCTAGAAGGTCCTTAATCAAATCAAATCAACTTTATTTATAAAGAAGGGTGAAGCGCTCCTGTCAACTAAATGATCTCTGACTAGCTTTTTTGCCGTAGGTCCTTAAAAACCGCAGTGTGGTCGAGGATCTTTCTCATCTCATTAGATTGTGAAGGTGTACCTCATAAAGTTGCTAGGTAACGTGTGTGTGTGTGTGTGTGTGTGTGTGTGTGTGTGTGTGTGTGTGTGTGTGTGTGTGTGTGTGTGTGTGTGTGTGTGTGTGTGTGTGTGTTGTATTTCTATACTGATTCAGACATCAACAGGGAAAAGTACCTACCACATGAGGAGAGGTGAACAAGTTAGGACATAAATCATGGTCCCAATACGGAAAAGCATTGCATCTAATAGAGAATGTCTCATTTGCACCCCTGGTGGTGAAATCTATCAAAATGAGGGTGGTTTTAAAAGTGCTCCCCCTCTGGTCAACATATGAAATAACAAGTGTGTGTAAGAAATTGAAATGCGCCCCTTTTGGTCATCCATCCATCCATCCATTTTCTACCGCTTATTCCCTTTTGGGGTCGCGGGAGGCGCTGGAGCCTATCTCAGCTACAATCGTGCGGAAGGCGGTGTACACCCTGAACAAGTCGCCACCTCATCGCAGCCCTTTTGGTCATAATGTATTTAAAAAAATAAGTACATATGCTCCAGCACCCCCCCGCGACCCGGAAAGGGAAAAGCGGTAGAAAAATGGATGGATGGATGTATATAGAGACATACTGTAATAACTTGAAGTAAATAATAATAATAAACAAAATGCGGCTGCTAGACTTTTGACAAGAACAAGAAAGTTTGATCATATTACGCCTATACTGGCTCACCTGCACTGGCTTCCTGTGCACTTAAGAAGTGACTTTAAGGTTTTACTACTTACGTATAAAATACTACACGGTCTAGCTCCGTCCTATCTTGTCGATTGCATTGTACCATATGTCCCGGCAAGAAATCTGCGTTCAAAGAACTCCGGCTTATTAGTGATTCCCAGAGCCCAAAAAAAGTCTGCGGGCTATAGAGCGTTTTCTATTCGGGCTCCAGTACTATGGAATGCCCTCCCGGTAACAATTAGAGATGCTACCTCAGTAGAAGCATTTAAGTCCCATCTTAAAACTCATTTGTATACTCTAGCCTTTAAATAGCCCCCCTGTTAGACCAGTTGATCTGCCGTTTCTTTTCTTTTCTCCTCTGCTCCCCTTTTCCTTGAGGGGGGGGGGGGCACAGGTCCGGTGGCCATGGATGAAGTGCTGGCTGTCCAGAGTCGGGACCCAGGGTGGACCGCTCGCCTGTGCATCGGCTGGGAACATCTCTGCGCTGCTGACCCGTCTCCGCTCGGGATGGTGTCCTGCTGGCCCCACTATGGACTGGACTCTTACTACTATTATGTTGGATCCACTATGGACTGGACTCTCACAATATTATGTCAGACCCACTCGACATCCATTGCTTTCGGTCTCCCCTAGAGGGGGGGGGGGGTTACCCACATATGCGGTCCTCTCCAAGGTTTCTCATAGTCATTCACATCGACGTCCCACTGGGGTGAGTTTTTCCTTGCCCGTATGTGGGCTTTGTACCGAGGATGTCGTTGTGGCTTGTGCAGCCCTTTGAGACACTTGTGATTTAGGGCTATATAAATAAAGATTGATTGATTGATTGATAATGAAGATTAAAAAGGAGCGAAACATCCGTGAAAGGTGGCTCCCGGCTGATGACCCTGCAGCCAGCACCACATGGCACTGTCGGAGGTGCGTCAGGCAGTAATGCCCTGCAAGTGTTAACTTGTGCTTACATCTATCAAACAAAAAGTTAAAAAAGTATTTTTCTCACAATGTGTCAACTTTTTTTCTTATATAATTGGGAACAATTTCTCATATTCTTTTTGTTTCTGTAATATTGCAATATTTTCTCGTAAAATTATTACTTCTTTATGTAAAATTATTACTTTTTAATGCAAAATGGCGACATTTGTCATCTGAAATTCCGATTTTTTTTTTTACAAATTTGCCAATTGTTGTCCTTGTGAAATAGTGAAATTTTTTGAGAAAAATCATGACTTTTGTCATAATTTTGCCAAGTAAAATTTCGATTATTATTATATTGCCAAAATGTTTAAGTTTTCTTATAAAATAGGGAACAATTTCTCATATCCTTTTTGTTTCTGTAATATTGTAATATTTTCTCGTAAAATTATTACTTCTTTATGTAAAATTATTACTTTTTAATGCAAAATGGCGACATTTGTCATCTGAAACTCTGATTTTTATCACAATATTGCCCGATTTTTTTGTTGTTCTTGTAAAATAGTGACATTTTTTGAGTAAAATCATGACTTTTGTCATAATTCTGTCAAGTAAAATTACGATTATTATTATATTGCCAACATTTTTAAGTTTTCTTATAAAATTGGGAACAATTTGTCATATTCTTTTTGTTTCTGTAATATTGCAATATTTTCTCGTAAAATTATTACTTCTTTATGTAAAATTATTACTTTTTAATGCAAAATGGCGACATTTGTCATCTGAAATTCCGATTTTTTTTTTACAAATTTGCCAATTGTTGTTCTTGTGAAATAGTGAAATTTTTTGAGAAAAATCATGACTTTTGTCATAATTTTGCCAAGTAAAATTTTGATTATTATTATATTGCCAAAATGTTTAAGTTTTCTTATAAAATAGGGAACAATTTCTCATATCCTTTTTGTTTCTGTAATATTGTAATATTTTCTCGTAAAATTATTACTTCTTTATGTAAAATTATTACTTTTTAATGCAAAATGGCGACATTTGTCATCTGAAACTCTGATTTTTATCACAATATTGCCCGATTTTTTGTTGTTCTTGTAAAATAGTGACATTTTTTGAGTAAAATCATGACTTTTGTCATAATTCTGCCAAGTAAAATTACGATTATTATTATATTGCCAACATTTTTAAGTTTTCTTATAAAATAGGGAACAATTTCTCATATTCTTTTTGTTTCTGTAATATTGCAATATTTTCTCGTAAAATTATTACTTCTTAATGTAAAATTATTACTTCTTTATGTAAAATTATTACTTCTTTATGTAAAATTATTACTTTTTAATGCAAAATGGCGACATTTGTCATCTGAAACTCTGACTTTTATCACAATATTGCCCGATTTTTTTGTTGTTCTTGTAAAATAGTGACATTTTTTGAGTAAAATCATGACTTTTGTCATAATTCTGCCAAGTAAAATTTAGATTATTATTATATTGCCAACATTTTTAAGTTTTCTTATAAAATTGGGAACAATTTGTCATATTCTTTTTGTTCCTGTAATATTGCAATATTTTCTCGTAAAATTATTACTTCTTAATGTAAAATTATTACTTCTTTATGTAAAATTATTACTTCTTTATGTAAAATTATTACTTTTTAATGCAAAATGGCGACATTTGTCATCTGAAACTCTGACTTTTATCACAATATTGCCCGATTTTTTTGTTGTTCTTGTAAAATAGTGACATTTTTTGAGTAAAATCATGACTTTTGTCATAATTCTGCCAAGTAAAATTTAGATTATTATTATATTGCCAACATTTTTAAGTTTTCTTATAAAATTGGGAAAAATTTGTCATATTCTTTTTGTTCCTGTAATATTGCAATATTTTCTCGTAAAATTATTACTTCTTTATGTAAAATTATTACTTTTTAATGCAAAATGGCGACATTTGTCATCTGAAATTCCGATTTTTTTTTTACAAATTTGCCAATTGTTGTTCTTGTGAAATAGTGAAATTTTTTGAGAAAAATCATGACTTTTGTCATAATTTTGCCAAGTAAAATTTCGATTATTATTATATTGCCAAAATGTTTAAGTTTTCTTATAAAATAGGGAACAATTTCTCATATCCTTTTTGTTTCTGTAATATTGTAATATTTTCTCGTAAAATTATTACTTCTTTATGTAAAATTATTACTTTTTAATGCAAAATGGCGACATTTGTCATCTGAAACTCTGACTTTTATCACAATATTGCCCGATTTTTTTGTTGTTCTTGTAAAATAGTGACATTTTTTGAGTAAAATCATGACTTTTGTCATAATTCTGCCAAGTAAAATTACGATTATTATTATATTGCCAACATTTTTAAGTTTTCTTAAAAAATTGGGAACAATTTCTCATATTCTTTTTGTTTCTGTAATATTGCAATATTTTCTCGTAAAATTATTACTTCTTAATGTAAAATTATTACTTCTTTATGTAAAATTATTACTTCTTTATGTAAAATTATTACTTTTTAATGCAAAATGGCGACATTTGTCATCTGAAACTCTGATTTTTATCACAATATTGCCCGATTTTTTGTTGTTCTTGTAAAATAGTGACATTTTTTGAGTAAAATCATGACTTTTGTCATAATTCTGCCAAGTAAAATTACGATTATTATTATATTGCCAACATTTTTAAGTTTTCTTAAAAAATTGGGAACAATTTCTCATATTCTTTTTGTTTCTGTAATATTGCAATATTTTCTCGTAAAATTATTACTTCTTAATGTAAAATTATTACTTCTTTATGTAAAATTATTACTTCTTTATGTAAAATTATTACTTTTTAATGCAAAATGGCGACATTTGTCATCTGAAACTCTGACTTTTATCACAATATTGCCCGATTTTTTTGTTGTTCTTGTAAAATAGTGACATTTTTTGAGTAAAATCATGACTTTTGTCATAATTCTGCCAAGTAAAATTACGATTATTATTATATTGCCAACATTTTTAAGTTTTCTTAAAAAATTGGGAACAATTTCTCATATTCTTTTTGTTTCTGTAATATTGCAATATTTTCTCGTAAAATTATTACTTCTTAATGTAAAATTATTACTTCTTTATGTAAAATTATTACTTCTTTATGTAAAATTATTACTTTTTAATGCAAAATGGCGACATTTGTCATCTGAAACTCTGACTTTTATCACAATATTGCCCGATTTTTTTGTTGTTCTTGTAAAATAGTGACATTTTTTGAGTAAAATCATGACTTTTGTCATAATTCTGCCAAGTAAAATTTAGATTATTATTATATTGCCAACATTTTTAAGTTTTCTTATAAAATTGGGAACAATTTGTCATATTCTTTTTGTTCCTGTAATATTGCAATATTTTCTCGTAAAATTATTACTTCTTTATGTAAAATTATTACTTTTTAATGCAAAATGGCGACATTTGTCATCTGAAATTCCGATTTTTTTTTTTACAAATTTGCCAATTGTTGTTCTTGTGAAATAGTGAAATTTTTTGAGAAAAATCATGACTTTTGTCATAATTTTGCCAAGTAAAATTTCGATTATTAATATATTGCCAAAATGTTTAAGTTTTCTTATAAAATAGGGAACAATTTCTCATATCCTTTTTGTTCCTGTAATATTGCAATATTTTCTCGTAAAATTATTACTACTTTATGTAAAATTATTACTTTTTAATGCAAAATGGTGACATTTGTCATCTGAAACTCTGATTTTTATCACAATATTGCCCGATTTTTTGTTGTTCTTGTAAAATAGTGACATTTTTTGAGTAAAATCATGACTTTTGTCATAATTCTGCCAAGTAAAATTACGATTATTATTATATTGCCAACATTTTTAAGTTTTCTTAAAAAATTGGGAACAATTTCTCATATTCTTTTTGTTTCTGTAATATTGCAATATTTTCTCGTAAAATTATTACTTCTTAATGTAAAATTATTACTTCTTTATGTAAAATTATTACTTCTTTATGTAAAATTATTACTTTTTAATGCAAAATGGCGACATTTGTCATCTGAAACTCTGACTTTTATCACAATATTGCCCGATTTTTTTGTTGTTCTTGTAAAATAGTGACATTTTTTGAGTAAAATCATGACTTTTGTCATAATTCTGCCAAGTAAAATTACGATTATTATTATATTGCCAACATTTTTAAGTTTTCTTAAAAAATTGGGAACAATTTCTCATATTCTTTTTGTTTCTGTAATATTGCAATATTTTCTCGTAAAATTATTACTTCTTAATGTAAAATTATTACTTCTTTATGTAAAATTATTACTTCTTTATGTAAAATTATTACTTTTTAATGCAAAATGGCGACATTTGTCATCTGAAACTCTGACTTTTATCACAATATTGCCCGATTTTTTTGTTGTTCTTGTAAAATAGTGACATTTTTTGAGTAAAATCATGACTTTTGTCATAATTCTGCCAAGTAAAATTTAGATTATTATTATATTGCCAACATTTTTAAGTTTTCTTATAAAATTGGGAACAATTTGTCATATTCTTTTTGTTCCTGTAATATTGCAATATTTTCTCGTAAAATTATTACTTCTTTATGTAAAATTATTACTTTTTAATGCAAAATGGCGACATTTGTCATCTGAAATTCCGATTTTTTTTTTTACAAATTTGCCAATTGTTGTTCTTGTGAAATAGTGAAATTTTTTGAGAAAAATCATGACTTTTGTCATAATTTTGCCAAGTAAAATTTCGATTATTAATATATTGCCAAAATGTTTAAGTTTTCTTATAAAATAGGGAACAATTTCTCATATCCTTTTTGTTCCTGTAATATTGCAATATTTTCTCGTAAAATTATTACTACTTTATGTAAAATTATTACTTTTTAATGCAAAATGGTGACATTTGTCATCTGAAACTCTGATTTTTATCACAATATTGCCCGATTTTTTGTTGTTCTTGTAAAATAGTGACATTTTTTGAGTAAAATCATGACTTTTGTCATAATTCTGCCAAGTAAAATTACGATTATTATTATATTGCCAACATTTTTAAGTTTTCTTAAAAAATTGGGAACAATTTCTCATATTCTTTTTGTTTCTGTAATATTGCAATATTTTCTCGTAAAATTATTACTTCTTAATGTAAAATTATTACTTCTTTATGTAAAATTATTACTTCTTTATGTAAAATTATTACTTTTTAATGCAAAATGGCGACATTTGTCATCTGAAACTCTGACTTTTATCACAATATTGCCCGATTTTTTTGTTGTTCTTGTAAAATAGTGACATTTTTTGAGTAAAATCATGACTTTTGTCATAATTCTGCCAAGTAAAATTACGATTATTATTATATTGCCAACATTTTTAAGTTTTCTTAAAAAATTGGGAACAATTTCTCATATTCTTTTTGTTTCTGTAATATTGCAATATTTTCTCGTAAAATTATTACTTCTTAATGTAAAATTATTACTTCTTTATGTAAAATTATTACTTCATGTAAAATTATTACTTTTTAATGCAAAATGGCGACATTTGTCATCTGAAACTCTGACTTTTATCACAATATTGCCCGATTTTTTTGTTGTTCTTGTAAAATAGTGACATTTTTTGAGTAAAATCATGACTTTTGTCATAATTCTGCCAAGTAAAATTTAGATTATTATTATATTGCCAACATTTTTAAGTTTTCTTATAAAATTGGGAACAATTTGTCATATTCTTTTTGTTTCTGTAATATTGTAATATTTTCTCGTAAAATTATTACTTCTTTATGTAAAATTATTACTTTTTAATGCAAAATGGCGACATTTGTCATCTGAAACTCTGATTTTTATCACAATATTGCCCGATTTTTTGTTGTTCTTGTAAAATAGTGACATTTTTTGAGTAAAATCATGACTTTTGTCATAATTCTGCCAAGTAAAATTACGATTATTATTATATTGCCAACATTTTTAAGTTTTCTTATAAAATTGGGAACAATTTGTCATATTCTTTTTGTTCCTGTAATATTGCAATATTTTCTCGTAAAATTATTACTTCTTAATGTAAAATTATTACTTCTTTATGTAAAATTATTACTTCTTTATGTAAAATTATTACTTTTTAATGCAAAATGGCGACATTTGTCATCTGAAACTCTGACTTTTATCACAATATTGCCCGATTTTTTTGTTGTTCTTGTAAAATAGTGACATTTTTTGAGTAAAATCATGACTTTTGTCATAATTCTGCCAAGTAAAATTTAGATTATTATTATATTGCCAACATTTTTAAGTTTTCTTATAAAATTGGGAACAATTTGTCATATTCTTTTTGTTCCTGTAATATTGCAATATTTTCTCGTAAAATTATTACTTCTTTATGTAAAATTATTACTTTTTAATGCAAAATGGTGACATTTGTCATCTGAAATTCTGACTTATCACAAATTTGCCAATTTTTTGTTGTTCTTGTAAAATAGTGAATTTTTTTTATAAAAATCATGACTTTTGTCATAATTTCGCCAAGTAAAATTTCGATTATTATTATATTGCCAACATTTTTAAGTTTTCTTATAAAATTGGGAACAATTTCTCATATTCTTTTTGTTTCTGGAATATTGGAATATTTTCTCGTAAAATGATTACCTCTTTATGTAAAATTATTACTTCTTTATGTAAAATTATTACTTTTTAATGCAAAATGGCGACATTTGTCATCTGAAATTCCGATTTTTTTTTTACAAATTTGCCAATTGTTGTTCTTGTGAAATAGTGAAATTTTTTGAGAAAAATCATGACTTTTGTCATAATTTTGCCAAGTAAAATTTCGATTATTATTATATTGCCAAAATGTTTAAGTTTTCTTATAAAATAGGGAACAATTTCTCATATCCTTTTTGTTTCTGTAATATTGTAATATTTTCTCGTAAAATTATTACTTCTTTATGTAAAATTATTACTTTTTAATGCAAAATGGCGACATTTGTCATCTGAAACTCTGACTTTTATCACAATATTGCCCGATTTTTTTGTTGTTCTTGTAAAATAGTGACATTTTTTGAGTAAAATCATGACTTTTGTCATAATTCTGCCAAGTAAAATTTAGATTATTATTATATTGCCAACATTTTTAAGTTTTCTTATAAAATTGGGAACAATTTGTCATATTCTTTTTGTTCCTGTAATATTGCAATATTTTCTCGTAAAATTATTACTTCTTTATGTAAAATTATTACTTTTTAATGCAAAATGGTGACATTTGTCATCTGAAATTCTGACTTATCACAAATTTGCCAATTTTTTGTTGTTCTTGTAAAATAGTGAATTTTTTTTATAAAAATCATGACTTTTGTCATAATTTCGCCAAGTAAAATTTCGATTATTATTATATTGCCAACATTTTTAAGTTTTCTTAAAAAATTGGGAACAATTTCTCATATTCTTTTTGTTTCTGTAATATTGCAATATTTTCTCGTAAAATTATTACTTCTTAATGTAAAATTATTACTTCTTTATGTAAAATTATTACTTCTTTATGTAAAATTATTACTTTTTAATGCAAAATGGCGACATTTGTCATCTGAAACTCTGATTTTTATCACAATATTGCCCGATTTTTTGTTGTTCTTGTAAAATAGTGACATTTTTTGAGTAAAATCATGACTTTTGTCATAATTCTGCCAAGTAAAATTACGATTATTATTATATTGCCAACATTTTTAAGTTTTCTTAAAAAATTGGGAACAATTTCTCATATTCTTTTTGTTTCTGTAATATTGCAATATTTTCTCGTAAAATTATTACTTCTTAATGTAAAATTATTACTTCTTTATGTAAAATTATTACTTCTTTATGTAAAATTATTACTTTTTAATGCAAAATGGCGACATTTGTCATCTGAAACTCTGACTTTTATCACAATATTGCCCGATTTTTTTGTTGTTCTTGTAAAATAGTGACATTTTTTGAGTAAAATCATGACTTTTGTCATAATTCTGCCAAGTAAAATTTAGATTATTATATTGCCAACATTTTTAAGTTTTCTTATAAAATTGGGAACAATTTGTCATATTCTTTTTGTTCCTGTAATATTGCAATATTTTCTCGTAAAATGATTACTTCTTTATGTAAAATTATTACTTTTTAATGCAAAATGGCGACATTTGTCATCTGAAATTCCGATTTTTTTTTTTACAAATTTGCCAATTGTTGTTCTTGTGAAATAGTGAAATTTTTTGAGAAAAATCATGACTTTTGTCATAATTTTGCCAAGTAAAATTTCGATTATTATTATATTGCCAAAATGTTTAAGTTTTCTTATAAAATAGGGAACAATTTCTCATATCCTTTTTGTTTCTGTAATATTGTAATATTTTCTCGTGAAATTATTACTTCTTTATGTAAAATTATTACTTTTTAATGCAAAATGGCGACATTTGTCATCTGAAACTCTGATTTTTATCACAATATTGCCCGATTTTTTGTTGTTCTTGTAAAATAGTGACATTTTTTGAGTAAAATCATGACTTTTGTCATAATTCTGCCAAGTAAAATTACGAGTATTATTATATTGCCAACATTTTTAAGTTTTCTTAAAAAATTGGGAACAATTTCTCATATTCTTTTTGTTTCTGTAATATTGCAATATTTTCTCGTAAAATTATTACTTCTTAATGTAAAATTATTACTTCTTTATGTAAAATTATTACTTCTTTATGTAAAATTATTACTTTTTAATGCAAAATGGCGACATTTGTCATCTGAAACTCTGACTTTTATCACAATATTGCCCGATTTTTTTGTTGTTCTTGTAAAATAGTGACATTTTTTGAGTAAAATCATGACTTTTGTCATAATTCTGCCAAGTAAAATTTAGATTATTATTATATTGCCAACATTTTTAAGTTTTCTTATAAAATTGGGAACAATTTGTCATATTCTTTTTGTTCCTGTAATATTGCAATATTTTCTCGTAAAATTATTACTTCTTTATGTAAAATTATTACTTTTTAATGCAAAATGGCGACATTTGTCATCTGAAACTCTGATTTTTATCACAATATTGCCCGATTTTTTGTTGTTCTTGTAAAATAGTGACATTTTTTGAGTAAAATCATGACTTTTGTCATAATTCTGCCAAGTAAAATTACGAGTATTATTATATTGCCAACATTTTTAAGTTTTCTTAAAAAATTGGGAACAATTTCTCATATTCTTTTTGTTTCTGTAATATTGCAATATTTTCTCGTAAAATTATTACTTCTTAATGTAAAATTATTACTTCTTTATGTAAAATTATTACTTCTTTATGTAAAATTATTACTTTTTAATGCAAAATGGCGACATTTGTCATCTGAAACTCTGACTTTTATCACAATATTGCCCGATTTTTTTGTTGTTCTTGTAAAATAGTGACATTTTTTGAGTAAAATCATGACTTTTGTCATAATTCTGCCAAGTAAAATTTAGATTATTATTATATTGCCAACATTTTTAAGTTTTCTTATAAAATTGGGAACAATTTGTCATATTCTTTTTGTTCCTGTAATATTGTAATATTTTCTCGTAAAATTATTACTTCTTTATGTAAAATTATTACTTTTTAATGCAAAATGGCGACATTTGTCATCTGAAACTCTGATTTTTATCACAATATTGCCCGATTTTTTGTTGTTCTTGTAAAATAGTGACATTTTTTGAGTAAAATCATGACTTTTGTCATAATTCTGCCAAGTAAAATTACGATTATTATTATATTGCCAACATTTTTAAGTTTTCTTAAAAAATTGGGAACAATTTCTCATATTCTTTTTGTTTCTGTAATATTGCAATATTTTCTCGTAAAATTATTACTTCTTAATGTAAAATTATTACTTCTTTATGTAAAATTATTACTTCTTTATGTAAAATTATTACTTTTTAATGCAAAATGGCGACATTTGTCATCTGAAACTCTGACTTTTATCACAATATTGCCCGATTTTTTTGTTGTTCTTGTAAAATAGTGACATTTTTTGAGTAAAATCATGACTTTTGTCATAATTCTGCCAAGTAAAATTTAGATTATTATTATATTGCCAACATTTTTAAGTTTTCTTATAAAATTGGGAACAATTTGTCATATTCTTTTTGTTCCTGTAATATTGTAATATTTTCTCGTAAAATTATTACTTCTTTATGTAAAATTATTACTTTTTAATGCAAAATGGCGACATTTGTCATCTGAAACTCTGATTTTTATCACAATATTGCCCGATTTTTTGTTGTTCTTGTAAAATAGTGACATTTTTTGAGTAAAATCATGACTTTTGTCATAATTCTGCCAAGTAAAATTACGATTATTATTATATTGCCAACATTTTTAAGTTTTCTTAAAAAATTGGGAACAATTTCTCATATTCTTTTTGTTTCTGTAATATTGCAATATTTTCTCGTAAAATTATTACTTCTTAATGTAAAATTATTACTTCTTTATGTAAAATTATTACTTCTTTATGTAAAATTATTACTTTTTAATGCAAAATGGCGACATTTGTCATCTGAAACTCTGACTTTTATCACAATATTGCCCGATTTTTTTGTTGTTCTTGTAAAATAGTGACATTTTTTGAGTAAAATCATGACTTTTGTCATAATTCTGCCAAGTAAAATTTAGATTATTATTATATTGCCAACATTTTTAAGTTTTCTTATAAAATTGGGAACAATTTGTCATATTCTTTTTGTTTCTGTAATATTGCAATATTTTCTCGTAAAATTATTACTTAATGTAAAATTATTACTTCTTTATGTAAAATTATTACTTCTTTATGTAAAATTATTACTTTTTAATGCAAAATGGCGACATTTGTCATCTGAAACTCTGATTTTTATCACAATATTGCCCGATTTTTTGTTGTTCTTGTAAAATAGTGACATTTTTTGAGTAAAATCATGACTTTTGTCATAATTCTGCCAAGTAAAATTACGATTATTATTATATTGCCAACATTTTTAAGTTTTCTTAAAAAATTGGGAACAATTTCTCATATTCTTTTTGTTTCTGTAATATTGCAATATTTTCTCGTAAAATTATTACTTCTTAATGTAAAATTATTACTTCTTTATGTAAAATTATTACTTCTTTATGTAAAATTATTACTTTTTAATGCAAAATGGCGACATTTGTCATCTGAAACTCTGACTTTTATCACAATATTGCCCGATTTTTTTGTTGTTCTTGTAAAATAGTGACATTTTTTGAGTAAAATCATGACTTTTGTCATAATTCTGCCAAGTAAAATTTAGATTATTATTATATTGCCAACATTTTTAAGTTTTCTTATAAAATTGGGAACAATTTGTCATATTCTTTTTGTTCCTGTAATATTGCAATATTTTCTCGTAAAATTATTACTTCTTTATGTAAAATTATTACTTTTTAATGCAAAATGGTGACATTTGTCATCTGAAATTCTGACTTATCACAAATTTGCCAATTTTTTGTTGTTCTTGTAAAATAGTGAATTTTTTTTATAAAAATCATGACTTTTGTCATAATTTCGCCAAGTAAAATTTCGATTATTATTATATTGCCAACATTAAGTTTTCTTAAAAAATTGGGAACAATTTCTCATATTCTTTTTGTTTCTGTAATATTGCAATATTTTCTCGTAAAAGTATTACTTCTTAATGTAAAATTATTACTTCTTTATGTAAAATTATTACTTCTTTATGTAAAATTATTACTTTTTAATGCAAAATGGCGACATTTGTCATCTGAAACTCTGACTTTTATCACAATATTGCCCGATTTTTTTGTTGTTCTTGTAAAATAGTGACATTTTTTGAGTAAAATCATGACTTTTGTCATAATTCTGCCAAGTAAAATTTAGATTATTATTATATTGCCAACATTTTTAAGTTTTCTTATAAAATTGGGAACAATTTGTCATATTCTTTTTGTTCCTGTAATATTGCAATATTTTCTCGTAAAATTATTACTTCTTTATGTAAAATTATTACTTTTTAATGCAAAATGGTGACATTTGTCATCTGAAATTCTGACTTATCACAAATTTGCCAATTTTTTGTTGTCCTTGTAAAATAGTGAATTTTTTTTATAAAAATCATGACTTTTGTCATAATTTCGCCAAGTAAAATTTCGATTATTATTATATTGCCAACATTTTTAAGTTTTCTTATAAAATTGGGAACAATTTCTCATATTCTTTTTGTTTCTGGAATATTGGAATATTTTCTCGTAAAATGATTACCTCTTTATGTAAAATTATTACTTCTTTATGTAAAATTATTACTTTTTAATGCAAAATGGCGACATTTGTCATCTGAAATTCCGATTTTTTTTTTTACAAATTTGCCAATTGTTGTTCTTGTGAAATAGTGAAATTTTTTGAGAAAAATCATGACTTTTGTCATAATTTTGCCAAGTAAAATTTCGATTATTATTATATTGCCAAAATGTTTAAGTTTTCTTATAAAATAGGGAACAATTTCTCATATCCTTTTTGTTTCTGTAATATTGTAATATTTTCTCGTAAAATTATTACTTCTTTATGTAAAATTATTACTTTTTAATGCAAAATGGCGACATTTGTCATCTGAAACTCTGATTTTTATCACAATATTGCCCGATTTTTTGTTGTTCTTGTAAAATAGTGACATTTTTTGAGTAAAATCATGACTTTTGTCATAATTCTGCCAAGTAAAATTACGATTATTATTATATTGCCAACATTTTTAAGTTTTCTTAAAAAATTGGGAACAATTTCTCATATTCTTTTTGTTTCTGTAATATTGCAATATTTTCTCGTAAAATTATTACTTCTTTATGTAAAATTATTACTTTTTAATGCAAAATGGTGACATTTGTCATCTGAAATTCTGACTTATCACAAATTTGCCAATTTTTTGTTGTTCTTGTAAAATAGTGAATTTTTTTTATAAAAATCATGACTTTTGTCATAATTTCGCCAAGTAAAATTTCGATTATTATTATATTGCCAACATTTTTAAGTTTTCTTATAAAATTGGGAACAATTTCTCATATTCTTTTTGTTTCTGGAATATTGGAATATTTTCTCGTAAAATGATTACCTCTTTATGTAAAATTATTACTTCTTTATGTAAAATTATTACTTTTTAATGCAAAATGGCGACATTTGTCATCTGAAATTCCGACTTTTATCACAAATTTGCCAATTTTTTGTTGTTTTTGTAAAATAGTGAAATTTTTTGAGTAAAATCATGACTTTTGTCATTTAGCCAAGTAAAATATTGATTATTATTATATTGCCAAAATGTTTAAATTTTTCTTATAAAATTGTGACTTTTGTCGCGTAAAATTGCGACTCTTTTCATAAAATAGCAAAAATGTTCAGCTTTTCTTGCAGAATTGCGACTGTTATTGAGTAAAATTCCAACTTTCATCATAATATTGCTCAAATGTTCAGTTTTTCTTGTAAAGTTTTGACTTTTATTATAATGCTGCCAAAATTCTAAGTTTTTCTTGTGAAATTCCAACTCATTTTTCACAACAAGCTTTTTTACATTTGCATAGTACCGTATTTTTCGGACTATAGGTCGCAGTTTTTTTCATAGTTTGGCCGGGGGTGCGACTTATACTCAGGAGCGACTTATGTGTGAAATTATTAACACATTACCGTAAAATATCAAATAATATTATTTAGCTCATTCACGTAAGAGACTAGACGTATAAGATTTCATGGGATTTAGCGATTAGGAGTGACAGATTGTTTGGTAAACGTATAGCATGTTCTATATGTTATATTTATTTGAATGACTCTTACCATAATATGTTACGTTAACATACCAGTTGGTTATTTATGCCTCATATAACGTACACTTATTCAGCCTGTTGTTCACTATTCTTTATTTATTTTAAATTGCCTTTCAAATGTCTTTTCTTGGTGTTGGGTTTTATCAAATAAATTTCCCCCAAAAATGCGACTTATACTCCAGTGCGACTTATATATGTTTTTTTTTCTTCTTTATTATGCATTTTTGGCCGGTGCGACTTGTACTCCGGAGCGACTTATAGTCCGAAAAATACGATATGTATTAGAGATGTCCGATAATATCGGACTGCCGATATTATCGGCCGATAAATGCTTTAAAATGTAATATAGGAAATGATCGGTATCGGGTTCAAAAAGTAAAATTATCGACTTTTTAAAACGCGGCTGTGTACACGGACGTAGGGAGAAGTACAGAGCGCCAATAAACCTTAAAAGCACTGCCTTTGCATGCCGGCCCAGTCACATAATATCTACAGCTTTTCACACACACAAGTGAATGCAATCCATACTTGGTCATCAGCCATACAGGTCACACTGAGGGTGGCCGTATAAACAACTTTAACACTGTTACAAATATGCGCCACACAGTGAACCCACACTAAACAAGAATGACAAACACATTTCGGGAGAACATCCGCACCGTAACACAACATAAACACAACAGAACAAATACCCAGAACCCCTTGCAGCACTAACTCTTCCGGGACGCTACAATATACACCCCCCCGCTATCCCCCTACCCCCACCCACCTCAACCTCGCCCCCCCCCCAAACCCGCCCACCTCAACCTCCTCATGCTCTCTCAGCGAGAGCATGTCCCAAATTCCAAGCTGCTGTTTTGAGGCATGTTAAAAAAAATAATGCACTTTGTGACTTCAATATTAAATATGGCAGTGCCATGTTGGCATTTTTTTCCTTAACTTGAGTTGATTTATTTTGGGAAACCTTGTTACATTGTTTAATGCATCCAGCGGGGCATCATAACAAATTAGGCATAATAATATGTTAATTCCACGACTGTATATATCGGTATCGGTTGATATCGGTATCGGTAATTAAGAGTTGGACAATATCAGAATATCGAATATCGGCAAAAAAGCCATTATCGGACATCTCTAGTATGTATGTATTACTAATGTTGTAAATACAAATCTTTATATGTCTAGAAAGGGTGGTCCTAAAGAGGTAGGCCTTTTTTAGAGGTCTCAAGAAGGTAAGAAATACAAGAGTGTGCGTGCGTGCGTGCGTGCGTGTCACCTTTCTCTTTACTCAGAAAGCTGTCTCGAGGTCAAAATGCAAGAATAATAGATGGTGAAATGGCGATGCTGCTAGCTGTCACTACAGTAACAGGGTCATGAGGACGTCAAGGGTGACGAGCCGAGTTCTTTCGGCCTCTTTAGCGGTGAGGGCAAATTATGTGCCGGCCCCCCTGTAGATGTGACCCTGGGTCACAGTGTCCCCCCGCCCACTCACCCCATCCTGTCAAAGGTTGCTAATATTGTACTGTTGTTTTGTTTCGGCCTTTCGTCGACGAGGCGTCCTGTGCCCTGCAAAGATCTATTTTGTTAAACGGTTTCCGAAGTGGGAAAAATCTAACAAGGCCGCCTTGTCGACGTAATGCGGACAAGCAAACCACTACTATTTTGAGAGGGATGACGTCACCTCATAACATCCAGCTCAGGGCTGCCCACACTTTTCACAGTTCCTTTTTTAATTGACTAAGTCGACGGGATTTATATAATTCATATATATATCATTTATATTTATTTATTTAGGAAAGGGACGTTTTTGTTAACAAGTTAAATGTGCTTAATAATACAAACCCCGTTTCTATATGAGTTGGGAAATTGTGTTAGATGTAAATATAAACGGAAAACATCCATCCATCCATTTCCTACCGCTTATTCCCTTTTGGGGTCGCGGGGGGCGCTGGAGCCTATCTCAGCTACAATCGGGCGGAAGGCGGGGTACACCCTGGACAAGTCGCCACCTCATCGCAGGGCCAACACAGATAGACAGACAACATTCACACTCACATTCACACACTAGGGACCATTTAGTGTTGCCAATCAACTTATCCCCAGGTGCATGTCTTTGGAAGTGGGAGGAAGCCGGAGTACCCGGAGGGAACCCACGCAGTCACGGGGAGAACATGCAAACTCCACACAGAACGGAAAACAATGATTTGCTAATCCTCTTCAACCCATATTCAGTTGAATATGCTACAAAAGACAACATATTTGATGTTCAAACTCATAAACTTTTTTTTTTTTTTGCAAATAATAATTAACTTAGAATTTCATGGCTGCAACATGTGCCAAAGTAGTTGGGAAAGGGCTTGTTCACCACTGTGTTACATGGCCTTTCCTTTTAACAACACTCAGTAAACATTTGGGAACTGAGGAGGCACATTTTTTAAGCTTCTCAGGTGGAATTCTTTCCCATTCTTGCTTGATGTACAGCTTAAGTTGTTCAACAGTCCGGGGGTCTCCGTTGTGGTATTTTAGGCTTCATAATGCGCCACACATTTTCAATGGGAGACAGGTCTGGACTACAGGCAGGCCAATCTAGTACCCGCACTCTTTTACTATGAAGCCACGTTGATGTAACACGTGGCTTGGCATTGTCTTGCTGAAATAAGCAGGGGCGTCCATGGTAACGTTGCTTGGATGGCAACATATGTTGCTCCAAAACCTGTTTGTACCTTTCAGCATTAATGGCGCCTTCACAGATGCGTAAGTTACCCATGTCTTGGGCACTAATACACCCCCATACCATCACAGATGCTGGCTTTTCAACTTTGCGCCTATAACAATCCGGATGGTTCTTTTCCTCTTTGGTCCGGAGGACACGATGTCCACAGTTTCCAAAAACAATTTGAAATGTGGACTCGTCAGACCACAGAACACTTTTCCGCTTTGTATCAGTCCATCTTAGATGAGCTCAAGCCCAGCGAAGCCGACGGCGTTTCTGGGTGTTGTTGATAAACGGTTTTCGCCTTGCATAGGAGAGTTTTAATCCAATTTGCCTGTTCACCTGTGGGATGTTCCAAATAAGTGTTTGATGAGCATTCCTCAACTTTATCAGTATTTATTGCCACCTTTCCCAACTTCTTTGTCACGTGTTGCTGGCATCAAATTCTAAAGTTAATGATTATTTGCAAAAAAATAAATGTTTATCAGTTTGAACATCAAATATGTTGTCTTTGTAGCATATTCAACTGAATATGGGTTGAAAATTATTTGCAAATCATAGTATTTCGTTTATATTTACATCTAACACAAATTCCCAACTCATGGAAACGGGGTTTGTAATGCAAGCATGTTTAACATATAGATTCCTTTCTTTCATAAAGACAACAATATAAGTTGGTGTATTACCAGATTCTGATGATTTGTATTGATTGAAATCAGACAGTAGTGCTGCTAACGTCCGCATTTCCTCCTTTCTGTCCAATACCACATGAAAGTGGTTGCTTTTTGGCATCTTATTTGTCCAACTCGTTTTTATACACTTTACAAGAAATACATTGGCGGCAAACTCCGTAGCTTGCTAGATTATGCACGGCAGTTTTCTGAGACTCTTATTTTGTCAGCGCAGGCAGGATGGAGCAGGGCTTTTATTGTGAAGACAGGCACGGTGCAATCGGTCTTTAGAGGTTTGCAGCAGGTACGGCGCGAGAGTGAAATAAAATGTGTTTCTCGCCTTCCTCTCTGTAATTTTTTCTTAATAACGAGCTCACAAGATCCTCGGTTGCCGTAGATGTCAATCGAGTGACGAAAATGACGTCTTAGTGAATGAAGATTGATGATGGCTAATTTTTAGGTCTATTTTTTTATGCCTGGCTGGCGATCCACTGACACACACTGTTGTGTTTAGGAGGAGTAGACGGCACAGACCACAAGGGGGCGTAGTAGCTCTATGTTTTATTATCATCATCGTCATCGCGTGGCACAGTGGAAGAGTGGCCGTGCGCGACCCGAGGGTCCCTGGTTCAATCCCCACCTAGTACCAACCTCGTCATGTCCGTTGTGTCCTGAGCAAGACACTTCACCCTTGCTCCTGATGGGTGCTGGTTAGCGCCTTGCATGGCAGCTCCCTCCATCAGTGTGTGAATGTGTGTGTGAATGGGTAAATGTGGAAGTAGTGTCAAAGCGCTTTGAGTACCTTGAAGGTAGAAAAGCGCTATACAAGTACAACCCATTTATTTATCATTTATCATCGGCGGTTACTGCAACGAGTATGACGATCATCCTGGTAGGGGTGTATCCCTTTATGGAGGATGCCTCTGCGTGACTTTGTTTTACATAGGGAGACTGGTGCACAGACAGTCACCACACGAGCCTTGACAGAAACGGGTCAGGGTCCAGTGGCATGGAGTCCAAGACAACTGGGGACCCTTTTCTGCTGCAGCCTTCTTCCGCCATCGCAGCCGTTGTTTTAGTTCTTTAAATCTACCGTCTTCCGCCTGCTTTGCCGTTGAGGTCTTCACCGTATCCCTGGCTAGGGGGCAGTCAGGTACTAGGCCTTTGCCAAGGGCCACCTGGGGTAACAGTAGTACAGGGGTTAACCTCCTAGTGCCCCAAGACCCCATAGAGGAGCCTCCACTGCCGGATGCACTTTAACGTCATGCCCCGGACATGTGTTTTATTATATAGGCAGCACGGTGGAACAGGGGTTAGTACATGTGCCTCACAATACGAAGGTCCTGAGTAGTCCTGGGTTCAATCCCGGGCTCGGGATCTTTCTGTGTGGAGTTTGCATGTCCTCCCCGTGACTGCGTGGGTTCCCTCCGGGTACTCCGGCTTCCTCCCACCGCCAAAAACATGCACCTGAGGATAGGTTGATTGGCAACACTAAATTGGCCCTAGTGTGTGAATGTTGTCTGTCTATCTATGTTGGCCCGGTGATGAGGTGGCGACTTGTCCAGGGTGTACCTCACCTTCCGCCTGATTGTAGCTGAGATAGGCTCCAGCGCCCCCCGCGACCCCGAAGGGAATAAGCGGTAGAAAATGGATGAATGGATATATATAAATATATATATATATATATATATATATATATATATATATATATATATATATATATATATATATATAAAATAAACAATAATATAATAAGCTCGAGAATGGAGTGTGACTAAGTTCCAAGAGTGTGTGTGTGTGTGTGTGTGTGAGACTATGTGTGGGAATTACTTGCTGAGTGTTGAGCGAGAGGCGGAAGTCCTGGAGGGGAAAGGCAAGCTCGAACATCCGTGAGACAGGCAGGTTGTCGGGGGGGTATAGCGAGGCGTCAACAAGTCCGTGTTCAAGCAGGGGTCGAGGATCGAGGGAGGCAGTCCGGAATCCAAAAGGAAGTCGAGGCACACAGCTCGATCACGGGAGACAAAGTATTGCGGGAAACACAAAGGACATAAGACGCGGGAACTGGGATGGCACAGAGAGAGAGAGCAAGTACGCGGGAGGGGAGCCAGAGACGGGATGCTTACTACGAGGAGTGAACTACGTTCCGGCACAGGATCTTTGGGTCCGCTGGTCTTTATGCTGTTTGTCCTGATTAGTCCCAGGTGCGCAGATTGCCTGCAGCTTTGCCGGCGCGTGGCCGTGATGCGGGACTGTGCATGCGCCGTGACATACATTCCACGATCGACGTATTGGACACCCCTGATCTAGCTCAAAGCAATTATCTTTTTCAAGGTTAAAACCTGATCAAAAATTACATGAAGCAAATTCCTGTGTTGGCTGAATATATGTTGTGTTGCCCTCAGTCTCCTTTTGGATAACATTTGTTTACTTATGCATCCTTTTTGAAGTGGAACAAGCACCTCAGAGCACAAGGACAATTTCCTTGATAGTCTCCACTTCTCTGCTACCTAGTCACCCTTCAAGGATTTAAAGCAGGACATTATTCAAGTGCACTTGTCAAAGAGCCGCCTAACACACTCGACAAGCCCGTTCGCCATTTCCCTAAACTGTTTCTTTGAACTTGGGGAGGATGCTTTCATGAGAAGAGGCAGGGGAAACACTCGGCACGATCATTCAGCCACTAAATGAGATCTCCCGGGGAAAATAATCCTTCCAGTTGAAGAATGGGTTTGCCATGGTAAGGAAAAATAACACACTTTGTGTCTGTGTGGCGCTCGGAGGATGCAACGTATCACCAGAAGTCATGTGACGAACTTAGCCTAAATTGTGTCCTTTTTGTGCTGATCTGGGATAAGCTCGCCTGACATTTCCCATCATGGCAAGCGTGACTGTGTTTGATTCTGCTAATCCTCAAGAAGAAATACGTAGCATGTCGGATTGGTGGGTTCTAGGTGCATTTTTGTGCAGGATTTCCGAAATCCTAGAAGGCGTCATCTGGTTACAATAGCATAGTAATTATATATGTCATGAGGAATATAATACGGTGATAAAACTGAGCTGTGTTGACGTACTGTGTTGTATTTAGGCATTGGTACCCAATTCGGTACCGACTGAAGTCTGTCAGTACTGCCTGGTGCCGATTTATGTACAAACCCCGTTTCCATATGAGTTGGGAAATTGTGTTAGATGTAAATATAAACGGAATACAATGATTTGTAAATCCTTTTCAACCCATATTCAATGGAATGCACTACAAAGACAAGATATTTGATGTTCAAACTCATAAACTTTTTTTTTTTTTTTTGCAAATAATAATTAACTTAGAATTTCATGGCTGCAACACGTGCCAAAGTAGTTGGGAAAGGGCATGTTCACCGCTGTGTTACATGGCCTTTCCTTTTAACAACACTCAGTAAACGTTTGGGAACTGAGGAGACACATTTTTTAAGCTTCTCAGGTGGAATTCTTTCCCATTCTTGCTTGATGTACAGCTTAAGTTGTTCAACATTCCGGGGGTCTCTGTTGTTGTATTTTAAGCTTCATAATGCGCCACACATTTTCAATGGGAGACAGGTCTGGACTACAGGCAGGCCAGTCTAGTACCCGCACTCTTTTACTATGAAGTCACGTTGATGTAAGACGTGGCTTGGCATTTTCTTGCTGAAATAAGCAGGGGCGTCCATGGTAACGTTGCTTGGATGGCAACATATGTTGCTCCAAAACCTGTATGTACCTTTCAGCATTAATGGCGCCTTCACAGATGTGTAAGTTACCCATGTCTTGGGCACTAATACACCCCCATACCACAGATGCTGGCTTTTCAACTTTGCGCCTATAACAATCCGGATGGTTCTTTTCCTCTTTGGTCCGTAGGACACGACGTCCACAGTTTCCAAAAACAATTTGAAATGTGGACTCGTCAGACCACAGAACACTTTTCCACTTTGTATCAGTCCATCTTAGATGAGCTCAGGCCCAGCGAAGCCGACGGCGTTTCTGGGTGTTGTTGATAAACGGTTTTCGCCTTGCATAGAAGAGTTTTAACTTGCACTTACAGATGTAGCGACCAACTGTAGTTACTGACAGTGGGTTTCTGAAGTGTTCCTGAGCCCATTTGGTGATATCCTTTACACACTGATGTCGCTTGTTGATGCAGTACAGCCTGAGGGATCGAAGGTCACGGGCTTAGCTGCTTACGTGCAGTGATTTCTCCAGATTCTCTGAACCCTTTGATGATATTACAGACCGTAGATGGTGAAATCCCTAAATTCCTTGCAATAGCTGGTTGAGAAAGGTTTTTCTTAAACTGTTCAACAATTTGCTCACGCATTTGTTGACAGAGTGGTGACCCTCGCCCCATCCTTGTTTGTGAATGACTGAGCATTTCATGGAATCTACTTTTATACCCAATCATGGCACCCACCTGTTCCCAATTTGCCTGTTCACCTGTGGGATGTTCCAAATAAGTGTTTGATGAGCATTCCTCAACTTTATCAGTATTTATTGCCACCTTTCCTAACTTCTTTGTCACGTGTTGCTGGCATCAAATTCTAAAGTTAATGAGTATTTGCAAAAAACAAAAAAGTTTATCAGTTTGAACATCAAATATGTTGTCTTTGTAGCATATTCAACTGAATATGGGTTGAAAAGGATTTGCAAATCATTGTATTCCGTTTATATTTACATCTAACACGATTTCCCAACTCATATGGAAACGGAGTTTGTATAATCAATTTTCGATACCTGTGTGTCATGTGACGTCACGTCCGGTTGCAACCTCGGCACCGACTCAAGCACTTGGCCGGGAAATAAGCAGTCAAGCACTCAGAGTGGACACAGCCAATTCTCCATGGCAACAAAGCAAGAAGAAGGCACTCAAAAGTACAGTAATTTTTCAAAATGCGCTAGCTCGATGCCAATCTTCATTGAATTTTCCATAGACATGCTACCGATTAGCATTAGGGATTTTACATGGTGATTCCAACACCTCTAAATTTGGTCATCAAAACTACAAGGAAGGTCCTTAATCGTCGTTCAAAGTTTATCAATCAAAGTTTATTTTTATAGCCCTAAATCACAAGTGTCTCAAAGGGCTGCACAAGCCACAACGACATCCTCGGCTCAGTAGTCGATACACTACTGCCATCTAATGTCTTGGAATTGCAACTGCATACAAAGTCCACTATATAATACAGTACAGTGCAGTACTTGCAAATGAGACTCAAATTTTGTTTTTGCTTTTTGTTTTAATTGATATTATATTAATTACAAATATGTTTTATCAAGACATTTGAAGACACCCCAAAGTACTGTTGAGTACCAGTATTGATTCCCAAGTACTGGGAATTGTCAATTCAAATGTGAAAGGTACCCATGGCCGGTCCGGTGGCCATGGATGAAGTGCTGGCTGTCCAGAGTCGGGACCCGGGGTGGACCGCTCGCCTGTGCATCAGTTGGGGACATCTCTGCGCTGCTGAACCGTCTCCGCTCGGGATGGTCTCCTGCTGGCCCCACTATGGACTGGACTCTCACTATTATGTCACATCCACTATGGACTGGACTTTCACAATATTATGCTAGACCCACTATGGACTGGACTTTCACAATATTATGCTAGACCCACTATGGACTGGACTTTCACAATATTATGCTAGACCAGGGGTCGGCAACCCGCGCCTCCGGAGCCGCATGAGGCTCTTTGACCACTCTGATGCGGCTCAGCTGCATTCTTGCCGACCCTCCCGATTTTTCCGGGAGACTTCCGGATTTCACTGCCTCTCCCGGGGAAAACATTCTCCGATTTTCACCCGGACAACAAAATTGAGGACGTGCCGTGATGGCACTGCATTTAGCGTCCTCTACAACCTGTCGTTGTGTCCGCTTTTTCACCTAACAAACAGCGTGCCGGCCCAGTTGCATTTTGTATGCGGCGTCTGCTCACACACATAAGTGACAGCAAGGCATACTTGATCAACAGCCATGCAGATCACACTGAGGGTGGCGATATAAACAACTTTAACACTCTTATTATTATGCGCCACACTGTGAACCCACACCAAACAAGAATGACAAACACATTTCGGGAGAACATCTGCACCTTAACACAACATAAACACAACAGAACAAATACCCAGAATCCCATGCATCCCTAACTCCTCCGGGCTACATTATACACCCTCGCTACCACCAAACCCCGCCAACCTCAACCAACGCACGGAGGGGGGAGGGGGGGGTTGATGTGTGGGGGGGCAGGGTTGGGGGGGCGGGGTTTGGTGGTAGCGGGGGTGTATAAAGTAGCCTGGAAGAGTTAGGGATGCATGGGATTCTGGGTATTTGTTCTGTTGTGTTACGATGCGGATGTTCTCCCGAAATGTGTTTGTCATTCTTGTTTGGTGTGGTTTCACAGTGTGGCGCATATTTGTAACAGTGTTAAAGTTGTTTATACGGCCACCCTCAGTGTGATCTGTATGGCTGTTGACCAAGTATGCCTTGCAGTCACTCATGTGTGTCTGCAGAAGCCTCATATAACATGTAACTGGGCTGGCACACTGTTTGTTCAGGCCGTAGAGGGCGCAAAAGGTAGTGACATCACGGCACGCCCTTATTATTGTTGTTTGGGTGAAAATCAGCATACATTCGAGAGAATAGTTGCCCTGAAATTCGGGAGTCTACCGGAAAAATCGGGAGGGTTGGCAAGTGTGATTCATATAAAACTCACGAGCCACACTAACATTACATTTCCATATTAAGGCGCGGGCCGCGTGTCTGAGAACCCTGGTTTATACATAGCACAAAGCAAAAAAAAAACTTTGTATGCAGTGTTATTTCATTTTAAATTTCAAAAGAGTTTTGTGGCTCCCATTGTTTTCGTTAATTTGTGAAACGGGTCAAAATGGCTCTTTGAGTGGTAAAGGTTGCCGACCCCTGTGCTAGACCCACTCGACGTCCATTGCATCCGGTCTCCCCTAGAGTGGGGGGGGGGGGGGGGGGTCACCCTCATCTGTGGTCCTCTCCAAGGTTTCTCATAGTCATTCTCATTAAAATCCCACTGGGTTGTGAGTAGAGATGTCCGATAATATCGGCCTGCCGATATTATCGGCCGATAAATGCTTTAAAATGTAATATCGTAAATTATCGGTATCGTTTTTTTTATTATCGGTAACGTTTTTTTTGGTTTATTTTTTTTTATTTTATTAAATCAACATAAAAAACACAAGATACACTTACAATTAGTGCACCAACCCAAAAAACCTCCCTCCCCCGTTTACACTCATTCACACAAAAGGGTTGTTTCTTTCTGTTATTAATATTCTGGTTCCTACATTATATATCAATATATATCAATACAGTCTGCAAGGGATACAGTCCGTAAGCACACATGATTGTGCGTGCTGCTGGTCCACTAATAGTACTAACCTTTAACAGTTAATTTGACTCATTTTCATTAATTACTAGTTTCTATGTAACTGTTTTTATATTGTTTGACTTTCTTTTTTATTCAAGAAAATGTTTTTAATTTATTTATCTTATTTTATTTTATTAATATTTTAAAAAAGGACCTTATCTTCACCATACCTGGTTGTCCAAATTAGGCATAATAATGTGTTAATTCCACGACTGTATATATCGGTATCGGTTGATGTTGGTATCGGTAATTAAGAGTTGGATTATTGGATATTGGCAAAAAAGCCATTATCGGACATCCCTAGTTGTGACTTTTTCCTTGCCCTTATATGGGATCTGAACCGAGGATGTCGTTGTGGCTTGTGCAGCCCTTTGAGACACTTGTGATTTAGGGCTATATAAATAAACATTGACTGATTGCTAATTGTGCAAGCCTCATTTTTCTTGATCAACTGCAGAGAGGATCAGGCGTAAAAAAAATAATTCCGATGAGTATATAGCATATATCTGTATCGTATGTTTTTTTGTTCTTTTTTTTAAAGAAATGAGTCATGTCACTTGACTAGAATAATATATAACTACAGTATATGTCTAGAAGAAATTGCAGACTGGGTGCAGACTGGGTGCACACTTGGAGCGTCAAGAAAGTTGTTCCCTTACTTTGTCCTCTTGAGTAATGAAAAATATATTGTTAAATCATTTTTGTCTTCTGTGTGTTTGGGGGAAAATCTACCGTGACACCAAGACTTTTCCAGTGTGTGTGTGCGAGTGGGAGCGAATGACACACTCACCAGACAGCTATTGGCTTTGAACAGAAATTCACGGGTGAGCAGACTTTAATTCATTTTTGCTGCCGATGTGTGATGTTGTTTTGATTGGCCGCCACACTGGACCATTACTGATAAATCCAAATCGAATCAGACCTGAGCATCCAAGGGGGGCTAAAACAGTGCAAAAAGGGTTGTGTTGTTGTCGGAGACACATTCTACTACTGTATACTGTAGAGTCCATTCATCACAGCCCCTGTCAACACATCTGGATTTTTACTCAACCCTCAGATGCGACCAGGGCAAATTATGGCCCATTAGGATTTTTAATCCGGCCCGCAGGACGTTTCCAGATACTTTTTTTAGACCTTTGACATCGTAACTGTCGCCAACCATTATGATGTGCAGTGTTTTTTTTTCAAATTACCGTAAGTCTTGAACTATAGAAAGTAGGGATGTCCGATAATGGCTTTTTGACGATATCCGATATTCCAATATTGTCCAACTCTTAATTACCGATACCGATATCAACCGATACCGATATCAACCGATACCGATATATACAGTCGTGGAATTAACACATTATTATGCCTAATTTGGACAACCAGGTATGGTGAAGAAAAGGTCCTTTAAAAAAAAAATAATAATAAAATAAGATAGATAGATTAAAAACATTTTCTTGAATAAAAAAGAAAGTATAACAATGTAAAAACAGTTACCGTATTTTCCGCACTATAAGGCGCACCTAAAAACCACAATTTTTCTCAAAAGCTGACAGTGCGCCTTATAACCCGGTGCGCTTTATTACGATTCATTTTCATAAAGTTTCGGTCTCGCAACTTCGGTAAACAGCCGCCATCTTTTTTCCCGGTAGAACAGGAAGCGCTTCTTCTTCTACGCAAGCAACCGCCAAGGAAAGCACCCGCCCCCATAGAACAGGAAGCGCTTCTTCTTCTACTGTAAGCAACCACCCGCCCCCGGAAGAAGAAGAAAAAACGCGCGGATATCACCGTACGTTTCATTTCCTGTTTACATCTGTAAAGACCACAAAATGGCTCCTACTAAGCGATCCGGTTCATAAAAAGACGCAATCTCTCCATCCGCACACGGATTACTACCGTATTTCACAGCTGATATTCCTGTGAACCGCACTGTGGAATGGGAGCACGTACGGTGAATATTCGCACCACAGGGAATGAGAAGTCATCCTTCACTGTGGTTCTAGCTTGCCATGCTAACTTCCACCCATGGTGATATTCAAAAGGAAGACCTTGCCAAAAGAGACCTTTCCAGCCGGCGTCATCATAAAAGCTAACTCGAAGGGATGGATGGATGAAGAAAAGATGAGCGAGTGGTTAAGGGAAGTTTACGCGAAGAGGCCGGGTGGCTTTTTTCACACAGCTCCGAAGGCGAACACACCTTCACTAAGACGGGCAGACAGCCCCGGACGACATACGCCAACATCTGCCAGTGGATCGTAAATGCCTGGGCAGATATTTCGGTCACAACTGTGGTCCGAGCTTTCCGGAAGGCAGGATTCACAGAACTGCTGCACAACAACAGCGACACTGAATCCGATGACTTCGACGAGACGGAGCCGGCCATTTTTGGATCCCACGCTTGCGCAACTTTTCAATTCGGACACCGAAGACGAAGAATTCGAAGGATTTACGAATGAAGAATAACTTCAGAAGGTGAGCGCTATGTTTATTTTGTGTGTTGTGACATTAACGTTCGAGCAACATTATGTTGCTATTTATTGCTCTACACCATTTTGAATTTTACTATGTTTGTGATTGCACATTTGCGTACGTTTTGGGACAGAGTTGTTAGAACGCTGGTTTTCAATATATTATTAAAGTTTGACTGAACTATCTGACTGTTTTTTTGACATTCACTTTAGCGCAGCGTTTTTTTGACATTCACTTTAGCGCAGCGTAGGCGCGGCTTATAGTCCGGGGCGGCTTATTGGTGGACAAAATTATGAAATATGTAATTCATAGAAGGTGCGGCTAATAATCCGGTGCGCCTTATAGTGCGGAAAATACGGTACATAGAAACTAGTAATTCATGAAAATGAGTCAAATTAACTGTTAAAGGTTAGTACTATTAGTGGACCAGCAGCACGCACAATCATGTGTGCTTCCGGACTGTATCCCTTGCTGACTGCTTTTTATGTTGATTTAATTTTTTTTTTTAAACGATACCAATAATAAAAAAAACGATACCGATAATTTCCGATATTACATTTTAAAGCATTTATCGGCCGATAAGATATCGGCAGGCCGATATTATCTGACATCTCTAATAGAAAGTATTTCAATGGTTGAAATCTGTGCTTTTGAGTTATATACAGGTTATTACGGTAATCTACGTCCAGTGTGTGCGGGGTTTGTTTCCAGGGCGATCAGCCTGAAACACGCGTGTCAGAGAAAGACGCAAAATCAAAATTTTACAACAGAGTTTTGCAGTAAAGTGATACATCACATTGTAGGTGTTTTACATCCGGTCTGATCACCAAAACAATGAAAAATGGCCTTACAATACGATCATGCTTTGTCAAGGATGTTTTGTAATGTTATTCTGTGATATTTATACCTAAATAAATGTTTCCTAGCAGATTGAAATAAAGTGTATTGTAAAAGCGATGACGATATGAAGGAGTTAGACTGTCTTTGAACAAGTCAGGCTTTTATTTATGTTCACAAATAGCACAGTCGAACTGAATAGGCAACACACACACACACACACACACACACAATGGTCTAACACTGCAGGCAAGCCTGCCACTGCCCTCTGCAGTCCACATTGGGTAATTACAGTTCACTGATTGATTGATTGATTGATTGATTGATTGATTGAAACTTTTATTAGTAGATTGCACAGTACAGTACATATTCTGTACAATTGACCACTAAATGGTAACACCCCAATAAGTTTTTCAACTTGTTTAAGTCGGGGTCCACGTTAATCAATTCATGGTACAAATATATACTATCAGCATAATAGTCATCACACAAGTTAACCATCAGAGTATATACATTGAAATATTTACATTATTTACAATCCGGGGGGTGGAATGTGGAGCGGGTTGGGGCGGGGCACAATATCCCTGTCACTACTACAGTATATTATTTTATAACCTGTTTTGATTGATAGTCGCCAATTACAGAATGTTTAGATGTTTCGATCCTTTCTACTATTCTTCCATAGCATTTCTGCTCAAAAAGATTCTTCGTCACTCCAAGCAACGTTTTGAAGTTTTACAATATAACTAAAACAATTCATACTTACTAAACCCCCCTATGTGGGATGTCTGTAGGATTGTTTTCATGCATATTTTATAGAGGATTTTTGACATGTGTTTTTGTCATAGGTCTTTAAGAAACTTCATCGGTCCGTGAAGCATTTGCTACCGAGCCGGAGAGAAACATTAAATTATTTATAAAGGACTGCATTTTCTCCCACTTAACTTTGGCCTGTCCCACTCGACCAGGGATGTCAAACTTGCTTTCATTGAGGGCCACGCCGCAGTCATGGCTGCCAAAAGAAGGCCGCTTGTAACAGTAAATAATTAGACTTAGACTTAGACTTCCTTTTTATTGTCATTAATATTTGAACTTTACAGCACAGATAAGAACGAAATTTCGTTACATAAGCTCATGGTAGTTGTTGCGTTTGGACCAGTTGTTCCTCCCAGGGAATTCAAGTCTCAAGTCGCTCCCAAGCTCTTTACGACACTTAAAGCTGAGTAGAAAAACCACCAGAGACAGAATAGGTATTTTGTAATATATTTGCAAAGCTTTGTAAATACATTGAGACCAGTCCAGCATAGAACATTCAATCGCGCCGCCAAGATGGTCTGCCCCCCTCCCCTGAAAAACCCTCTCCCCTATCAAGTCTCTCTCCCTCCCACCCTCGCAGTCATGTCCCTCCAGCCCAAAACACATGCCCATTGTCCTCCGCACCTGGACATAAGGCTAGATAAGAGAAAGGAGTATCTCTCTTTCTTACATTCCTCACTCAAGGTTAAGCACACAGTATTTGCAGACAACCAAAAGACCACAATTGGAAGAAAAACACTAGCTGTTTTGTAATATGATTATGAAATAAAAGAAGTAACACTTAAATTCGGATATATGTAAATATCTGCCCCCGACATAGTGCAGGATAAAAAAGCAATAAGGTGCATATATAAATAAATAAATATATATCAATAATATATATATATATATATATATATATATATATATATATATATATATATATATATATATATATATATATATATATATATATATAAATAAATATATATAATATATATAAATAAATAAATAGATTACTGTACAAATAAATATATTGCACTTTTTCACATGCGTCCAAGTTTATGGATGTATGTTATATTGTCTTTTTCATTCCAGCGAGTTAATCCATTTTGGGGGGAGTTGAGGGCATAATTTAATTATGATGCGTTCAAGAGTCTTACGGCCTAAGGGAAGAAGCTGTTACAGAACCTGAAGGTTCTGCTTCGGAGGCTGCGGAACCTCTTTCTAGAGTCCAGCAGTGAAAACTGTCCTTGGTGGGGGTGGGATGAAATTGCCTATGAATTTAAATATTTTACTTTTTTTTTTTTTTACGTAAAGAGTAAAAAATAATCTGTGGATTTGACCAACATTATTTTTTACAGAAAAAAAATGGCAGCTTAGTTGCCAGACTTTTACTGTAAAATATATGGTGTTATTTTATTATTATTATTATTTACAACATATTACTGTAAATAGAAATACAGTACCGCTGTTTAATTTTATTTTGGCAACTCAGCTGCCAGTTTTTTACCATAATAAAATGTGGCACCATAAAATCATCAACCGTGGATTTAAAAAAAAAAAAACTGACAGCTCAGTCGACAGAATTTTACTGTTGAAAAACTTACAGTAGTATGCTGTAAAAAAAAAAAAAAAAACTCCCTAAATTTTACAGTAATATCTATTGGTCATTTTTATAGTGTACAATTTGATGGATAACTTGCTTCGAAACCATAAGTTCAGCAGGTATTTAAGTATTCATTTGGATTTTGACCAACAAAGTTAGATAATATAATATTTGTTGCAATATTGGACACTATTTTTTCCCTGTCAAACTAGAAAAAAAAAACCTAATACCTTTAGTAAGAAAAGAAAGAAAGAAAATATAAGGTATTTTATTGACAAATATTATTTCCAAGCTTTTGCGGGCTATAAAAAAGGACGTGGAGGGGCAGATCCTGCATGCGGGCCTTGAGTTTGACACCTGTGCACGAGACACACCAATGATGTACAATAAACTCCTCATAGGAAGTTGCCATTTGTTATAACTTTGTGACATGATACAATACACATTAATGAACATATCAAATATAAATGTGACAGTTTGTAGCCAAAGGCTGACTTCCATCAGGATTTCATTGCAAAGAAACAAGCCCAGGGCTCCCACTAATTCAGCCTTATAGTGAGTTGTATTTTTCACAAGTGTGAAGCCGGTCCCTGAAAACAATGCCTTCATTAAACCGGTCCGTGGTGCAAAAAAGGTTAGGGACCACTGATATAGAGGATTTTTGACACATGTTTTTGTCGTAGGCCTTTAAAAGCAGTTAAGTATTCCTGTTATATAGAGGATCTTTGACTCATATTTTTGCCGTAGGTCTTTTAAAACAGTTAAGGAGTTGAGTTTGAGTTTATTTGGAACATGCAAGCATACAACATGATACATCACAATTTCCAGTTTCTCTTTTCAACATGTTCGAAAAGGAGTAGGAAGAAGCAGAGCTTATTTAATCCGACCCCTTTTCTTTTACATAACAGTTGCTAAAACTTTTGTTCACTTCCTGTTCACAATTTATCCACAATATACTTCATAAGTAATCACAATAAAAATAAATAAATAATAATAATTTAATAATAATAATTGGTGAAGTAAGTCATATTTCATATGATGAGATAAGTAAGTTTCTTTTGAGAATGAATGAATGAATGGATGGATAAAATAAATTGAGAATGTTTGTCATGGTTCTTGTTCTTTGTACTTTGTAAACACTTTAAGTTTGAAGAGTTTCTTGAAGTGGATCATATTAGTACATTGTTTGATTGCGTTGCTTAATCCATTCCATAATTTAATTCCACATACTGATATACTGAAGGTCTTAAGTGTTGTACGTGCGTACAAATGTTTTAAATTACATTTTTCTCTAAGATTATATTTCTCCTCTTTTTTTTGAGAAGAATTGTTGTATATTCTTGGGTAGCAGGTTATAGTTTGCTTTGTGTATAATTTTAGCTGTTTGCAAGTATTCCTGGATCATTGGCTCGTGTTTTTGTCGAAGGTCTTTAAAAACAGTTTGGCATTCCTGTTATATAGAGGATCTTTGAAACGGGTTTTTGTTGTAAGTCCTGTAATTGAGTTAAGTATTCCTGTTGTATAGAGGAACTTTGATTCATGTTCTTGTTGTAGGTCTTTAAAACAGTTAAGTATTCCTGTTACAAAGAGGATCTTTGACTCGTGTTTTTGTCATAGGTCTTTTAAAACAGTTAAGTATTCCTGGATCATTGGCTCGTGTTTTTGTCGAAGGTCTTTAAAAACAGTTAAGCATTCCTGTTATATAGAGGATCTTTGAAACGGGTTTTTCTTGTAAGTCCTTTAATTGAGTTAAGTATTCCTGTTGTATAGAGGAACTTTGATTCATGTTCTTGTTGTAGGTCTTTAAAACAGTTAAGTATTCCTGTTACAAAGAGGATCTTTGACTCGTGTTTTTGTCATAGGTCCTTAAAAACAGTTAAGTATTTTTGTTGTATAGAGTATCCTTAACACCTGTTTTTGTTGTAGGTGTTTTAAAACAAAGAAACTCTCTAAAAACAGCGCTCCTGTCATAAAGCAGATCTTTGACTTGTGTTTTTGTGGTAGGTTCTTAACACTCCAAGCAACGTTTTTAAGTTTTACAATATAACTACCGTATTTTTCGGACTATAAGTCGCACCGGAGTATAAGTCACACCTGCCCAAAATGCATAGTAAAAAAGGAAAAAAACATATATAAGTCGCACATAGTCGCAAACTATGAAAAAAACTGCGACTTATAGTCCGAAAAATACGGTACAAAATTCATACTTACTAAACCGTCCCATGTGTGACGTCTGTAGGAGTGTTTTCATGCATATTTGCACGTGCTATCCTAATGTAACCAAGCCGGCGTCGTTAGCATCAGCGAACATGCTAACAAGTTTACAAGTGTCTGCATTAGTATTATTAACTTACGATGGCATTCTTTTTGTATGGTTTCATTGATGTAAATTCACTGAAACGTCACCATGAAATTATTGAGTGAACTTCCGCAGCTCGTGGGTCCACGGCGGTAACTTCTGTTTTGTTTGATGAGCCGTTTTACTGCCGTGTTAAAGGCACCGTTTGGATACAAATAAGGTACATTTACAAAATCTTATGGTTTATATCTGCGGCAAATATGTCAACATATTTAGCTATTCTAAAATTCAATCAATCAATCATCAATCAATGTTTATTTATATAGCCCTAAATTACAAGTAGGGATGTCCTATAGTGGCTTTCTGCCGATATCCAATATTCCGATATTGTCCAACTCTTAATTACCGATACCGATATCAACCGATACCGATATATACAGTCGTGGAATTAACACATTATTATGCCTAATTTGGACAACCAGGTATGGTGAAGATAAGGTCCTTTTTAAACAATTAATAAAATAAAATAAGATGAATAAATTAAAAACATTTTCTTGAATAAAAAAGAAAGTAAAACAATATAAAAACAGTTACATAGAAACTAGTAATTAATGAAAATGAGTCAAATTAACTGTTAAAGGTTAGTACTATTAGTGGACCAGCAGCACGCACAATCATGTGTGCTTACGGACTGTATCCCTTGCAGACTGTATTGATATATATTGATATATAATGTAGGAACCAGAATATTAATAACAGAAAGAAACAACCCTTTTGTGTGAATGAGTGGTGTACTAATTGTAAGTGTATCTTGTGTTTTTTATGTTGATTTAATAAAGAAAACCAAAAAAAAAAAAACGATACCGATAATTTCCGATATTACATTTTAAAGCATTTATCGGCCGATATTATTGGACATCTCTAAATCACAAGTGTCTCAAAGGGCTGCACAAGCCACAACGACATCCTCGGTTCAGATCCCACATAAGGGCAAGGAAAAACTCACAACACAGTGGGATGTCAATGAGAATGACTATGAGAAACCTTGGAGAGGATTGCAGCGTGCCTGATCAGCCACATGTTGAATGGGGCTTCCGCTTGCTCACGTAGGTGACAGCAAGGCATACTTGCTCAACAACCACACAGGTTACACTGACGGTCGCGGTATAAAAAAAACTATAACACTCTTACTAATAATGCGCCACACTGTGAACCCACACCAAACAAGAATGACAAACACATTTCGGGAGAACATCTGCACCGTAACACAACATAAACACAAGAGGACAAATACCCAGAATCCCATGCAGCCCTAACTCTTCCGGGCTACATTATACACCCCCGCTACCAAACCCCGCCCACCTCAACCGACGCACAGAGGGGGGGTTGATGTGTGAGGGAGCAGTCTTGGGGTGGGGGCGGGGTTTGGTGGTAGCAGGGGTGTATAATGTAGCCCGGAAGAGTCAGGGCTGCATGGGATTCTGGGTGTTTGTTCTGTTGTGTTTATGTTGTGTTAAGGTGCAGATGTTCTCCCGAAATGTGTTTGTCATTCTTGTTTGGTTTTGGTTCAAAGTGTGGCGCATTATTAGTAAGAGTGTTAAAGTTGTTTTATATGGTCACCGTCAGTGTAACCTGTGTGGCTGTTGACCAAGTATGCCTTGCTGTCACGTACGTGTGCAAGCAGAAGATGTATATTGTATAACAAGTGTTTGGCTGGCACGTTATTAATACAGATTGTAGAGGGCGCCAAATGTTATACCATCATGGCACGCCCTTATTATAGCTGTAAGGGTGAAAATCGGTGAATATTAATCCCGGGAGTTTTCTGCGAGAGGCACTGAAATCCGGAAGTCTCACGGGAAAATTGAGGGGTTCAGCAAGTAAGCTGCTGAGCCGCATCAGAGTGATCAAAGAGCCGCATGCAGCTCTAGAGCCGCGGGTTGCCGACCCCTGGTATATACAGTATAGGCGTAATATGATCAAACTTTCTTGTCTAGCAGCCGTATTTTGTACCAACTGTAATCTTTTAATACTAGACCAGTGGTTCTTAACCTGGGGTCGGTAAGTCGGCCTCAGGGGTTCGGGGGAGCCTCCGCCGCGGAGGTCGAGACACACCCGACTCATCGTGTACATAAAAACTTCTCCCTATCGGCGTATTATGAATACCCCCAAACGATGTTGCCTCTAATTTTCCATCTGATTTGCATGTGTGTAATTTGTTGTGAGTTCATGCACTGTGTTGGTTTTGTTCTTTGAACAAGGTGATGTTCATTTTGTGCACCAGTAAAAAAAACATATAACTTTATCTTGAATTGGAAAAAAGAAAATACATTTTAGTTTTCACTAAAGAAGGGTTGGGTGAATGCGCATATGAAACTGGTGGGGTTCGGTACCTCCAACAAGGTAAGGAACCACTGGTCTAGACATAGGGAGACCCAAAAATAATACGTTACAGCAGTGGTTCTTAACCGAACCCTTCTTTAGTGAAAAATAAAAAAATAAAAATTTCAAAATTCAAGACAAAGTTATATGTTTTTGGTAACACTTTAGTATGGGGAACATATTCTGAGTAACAAAGACTTAATTTAGAGTTATTTGGTTAGGGTTAGGGTTAGGGTTAGAGGGTTAGGGCCAGGGTTAGAGGGTTAGGGTTATAATAAGGCCATGCCGAATAAGGCATGAATAAGTACTTAATAATGACTAGTTAAGAGCCAATATGTTACTAATTTGCATGTTAATGAGCAACTAATTAATGGTGAATATGTTCCCCATACTAAAGTGTTACCATGTTTTATTACTGGTGCATAAAATGAACCGTGCATGAACATCACCTTGTTCAAACAACAAAACCAACACAGTGCATAAACTCACAACAACTTACACACCTGCAAATCAGTCTGACTTCTGCTGTTGCCGTATCCGTAATACGCCGATAGGGAGAAGTTTTTATTCACACGATGAGTCGGGTGTGTCAGCCGTACCCCTGAGCCCGACTCACCGAACCCCTAGGGTTCGATCGAACCCATGTTAAGAACCACTGCGTTACAGTAATCGAGACGAGACGTAACGAACGCATGAATAATGATCTCAGCGTCGCTAGTGGACAAAATGGAACGAATTTTAGCGATATTACGGAGATGAAAGAAGGCCGTTTTAGTAACACTCTTGATGTGAGACTCAAACGAGAGAGTTGGGTCGAAGATAATACCCAGATATTCTTTACCGAGTCGCCTTGTGTAATTGTTTGGTTGTCAAATGTTAAAGGCCTACTGAAACCCACTACTACCGACCACGCAGTCTGATAGTTTATATATCAATGATGAAATCTTAACATTGCAACACATGCCAATACGGCCGGGTTAGCTTACTAAAGTGCAATTTTAAATTTTGCGCGTACTATCCTGCTGAAAACGTCTCGGTATGATGACGTCAGCGCGTGATGTCGCGGATTGTAGAGGACATTTTGGGACAGCATGGTGGCCAGCTATTAAGTCGTCTGTTTTCATCGCAAAATTCCACAGTATTCTGGACATCTGTGTTGGTGAATCTTTTGCAATTTGTTCAATGAACAATGGAGAAAGCAAAGAAGAAAGCTGTAGGTGGGAAGCGGTGTATTGCGGCAGGTGTTGTGCTGGATAACGCACCCCCGCCGTAGAATGCACCCCATGACTGTTTTGCCGGATAACACAGCCGGTGCTTCATTGTTTACATTCCCGAAAGATGACAGTCAAGCTTTACCATTGGCCTGTGGAGAACTGGGACAACAGAGACTCTTACCAGGAGGACTTTGAGTTGGATACGCAGACGCGGTACCGTGAGTAAGCATGCAGCTGCGGCTTCCAAACATTTGATCGCTTGCCCGTACGTGCGTGCCGCTATGTGCATGTCACGTACGTAATTTTGGGGACTTTGGGGAAATATATGTGCTGTATGAATTTTGGGGAGGTGAACGGTACTTTGGGCTGTGGGATTGAGTGTGTTGTGCAGGTGTTTGAGTTGTATTGACTGGTTATATGGACGGGAGGGGGGAGGTGTTTGTTATGCGGGATTAATTTGTGGCATATTAAATATAAGCCTGGTTGTGTTGTGGCTAATAGAGTATATATATATCTTGTGTTTATTTGCTGTTTTAGTCATTCTCCGCTGAATATCAGGTCCCACTCGCCTCTCACAGCATCTTCCCTATCTGAATCGCTCCCACTGCCCTTTAGTCCTTCACTCTCACTTTCCTCATCCATAAATCTTTCATCCTCGCTCAAATTAATGGGGAAATCGTCGCTTTCTCGCTGCTGGTGGCCATGATTGTAAACAATGTGCGGATGTGAGGAGCTCCACAACCTGTGATGTAACTCGCATACCCTCTGCTACTTCCGATACAGGCAAGGCTTTTTTTATCAGCGACCAAAAGTTGCGAACTTTATCGTCGATGTTCTCTACTAAATCCTTTAATATATGGCAATATCGCGAAATGATCAAGTATGACACATAGAATGGACCTGCTATCCCCGTTTAAATAAGAAAATTGCATTTCAGTAGGCCTTTAAGGTGGTATTATTAAATAGGTTATTAAAATTTGTCTCATAGCCAGGAAAGTACGGTAAGTAGTAATTTTTTTGTTTACTATTCACTATTGAGGAGAGCCGTGAAAGGTTAATGGATCAATACAACAGGAAAATGTATCAGAATATACAATAAAGACATTTCCTTGGCAGGCTTTTCTGGCTCGTCTGTCACAATAACAACTTTACATGTCTGTTTTTTTTTTCCTCGGATTAGTGGCCCCCTTTTCCGTGGCAGATACAAAATGTTTTATTAAAGCCCATCTGTTTGGAAAATGTCACGTCTCGCTGCGAAAAGACGAACTGAAGATGGATGAAAAATAACAGGGGGGTGGGTTTCCCCGCATGCTTTCCTTACAGGTTGGCCCCACGCTCACAAGACAGATGAGTCACCTTGATATTTTACACCACTCGTGCGTTTTTTCCTGCAAGGTTCGGTTGGAGTTTTAGATCCAATCTGCCTGTCTGTTTCTAAAAAAGACAGTGCCCTAGTTGCGGGGGGAAACAGCAAAAAGATGTCAGACTGATATGCGACGTGATTTGCAGATATGGAGAATGGAAGATGAAACAGCGTTAAAATCTAATCCGTCAAAAAGTTTGTGTGCAAGATGAGGAAAAAAAACAAAAAACAGTTGAAGTGACAGCTGGCTTGTTGCCGCATGGATAAATTACACCACCAAGTTAGTACTTTTGATTTAGAGAAAAAAAAAAAATGTTAAAAGGGTTCTGAACTGGCTCAGCTGGGCGCCCGAGTCTCTGTGTGACATTTTTTGGGCGTCCCAGTTTCCGGAAGGCACCAGATGTTTGGCTGCTTTTGCAACCAGGGACGACTGCAAGGAACGCGATCAAACTCGGGGAGCTGTCAATTATTTGCACAGACGATGGAAATGATCCATCTGTCAACAAATAAAAGTCAGATCTGGAGTGTAGAACGCCCTTATGGAAGAGGGTAGTTAGCATTTCAAAGTGAGCCTTTCCCTAAGGCTGTCATTTTGTCAAGGAAACAAATCACTCATTAAGATTAAAGCTGCAAGCAGCGTTGTTCGGGCCCGCGTATTTGGCAGGTGCTAGTCCTAAGTGTCCCAATACTTTTGTCTACTTTTAGTCTGAAGTGTCCCAAGACTTTTGTCTAGTGTACCTACCTTGTCTGCATTGTGTGGGCACGTTGGTGCTTCCTGCTTTTGAGCAGCCATCTTAAAAAAGCAGCACCGCAGGAGCATCAGTGCAGCGGGTCTTTGAAGGGTCATAAAATCAAAACCGGAGCAGGTATCACAACTCTTTCACCAACTTTTAATCAGAAGGGTTCAATCTCTCTCCTGTGTTAGTTTGAAGCCGAAACAACAAACGCGCTCAGAGGAGATAATGTTTGAAGAAAGGTGACGGGTTTTTAACAAAATGTTGTGTTGAAGGGGGAATAGCAAACTTCCTGTATATTTTTGCTGGGGGTTGTCAATTTATGAAATGTAGGTCTAAGTGAGACCTACGGAGAGGTTTTTGTTTCATGTCTCTCCGACCTTCCCAGTGGGAGTTACAGGCAGTTTTGTAATATTTTTCTTCCGAGGAGCAGTTTTTTCTCCGTTTTATTCAAAAAATTCTGTAGAGCGCAATTTTAGAATTTGGGGTTAGGTATTTTTATTAGATCACAGTTTTTGCCAGTCCTGATGTGTGCGTTCAGTTTGGTGAGTTTTGAAGCATGTTAAGGGGGTCAAATTACAGCTGAAAGAGGCAAAAGTGACGGATTTTACTAAAATTTAGTGTTGAAGGGGGAATAGCAAACTTCCTGTAGATTTTTGCCCGAGAAAATAAATTAATAAAATTTAAGTCTAAGTGAGACCTACATAAAGGTTTTTGTTTCATGTCTCTACAACATTCGTACGGGGAGTTAGAACAAGTTTACTTGGTAGGGGGCGCTAGAGCGCAATTTTGAGTTTAGGGGTTTGGTATTTTTACCAAAGAGTTTTGTTCGAGTTTTTTTATGTGTGCGTCAAATTTGGTGAGTTTTGAAGCATGTTAAGGGGGTGAAAGTAGTGCGCAAAGCTGCGGAACAATAAGAAAGAATAATAATAATAATAATAAAACCTTAGAAATTCAATAGGTCCTTATGTCCCATTGCATAAGGACTCCCTGTGGTAGTCCTTTTGCAATGGGCCATTGCGGGCCCTAATAAAAGCAATATTTTTACATAGTAAACACACACTAATCATTTAGGTGGCAAATAACCCCGAAGTTTGGCCTCACGAGGCGCTCTGACTTGAAATTTCTCACGCATCTCAATGTCTTGCTCTGTGAAACACAGTAATATTAGGGTGTTTAAGTTTTTGGAATACACCTTTAGGGACCCGCGAAGCACACGTGTGTGAAAATTTGAACAAGATTGGTTAAAAGCAAAACCTCTTTGAAGGGGCACAGGTGGGATACTTGATTGGCTAAGGTGGGTAATAGGTTATTGACCATTTGTCTAATTATAAAAATAAAAAAAATGTTTACTTTTTTTTAAGTCTTTGTTAATACCGATACTAATCCGATACGATCTCAACACAAATCATACATGCTTTTATTTCTCAAATTACTTGGAGATCAATGGTAGATATGAAAAAAAAAAAAAAACTTACGGCAAACTTATGCTGTCTTTACATTGAAGTAGAGTGGTATATATTTTTTTTTGGCAATACCTAGTATTCACGATAATTCATTTCGCTAAGCTCATGACGCAGTAAATTGAATGATGCGGACACGTTTGTTACTGGGTACTTTCTTGTCTTGTACCTTTTATTTCTCAAATTTCTCGGAGATCAATGGTAGATATGAAGAAAAGAAAATAACCTTACGGCAGACTTATGCTGTCTTTACATTGAAGTAGAGTGGTGTATATATTTTTTGGCAATACGAAATAGTCACGATAATTAATTTAGCTAAGCTCATGACGCAGTAAATTGAATGAAGCGGACACGTTTGTTACTGGGTACTTTCTTGTCTTGTACCTTTTAGTTCTCAAATTTCTCGGAGATCAATGGTAGATATGGAAAAAAAATAACCTTACGGCAGACTTATGCTGTCTTTACATTGAAGTAGAGTGGTGTATATATTTTTTGGCAATACCTAATAGTCATGATAATTCTTTAAGCTAAGCTCATGACGCAGTAAATTTAATGATGCAGACACGTTTGTTACTGGGTACTTTCTTGTCTTGTACCTTTTATTTCTCAAATTTCTCGGAGATCAATGGTTGTTATGAAGAAAAAAAAATAACCTTACGACAGACTTATGCTGTCTTTACATTGAAGTAGAGTGGTATATATATTTTTTGGCAATTCCTAATAGTCACGATAATTAATTTCGCTAAGCTCATGACGCAGTAAATTGAATGATGCGGACACGTTTGTTACTGGGTACTTTCTTGTCTTGTACCTTTTACTTCTCAAATTTCTCAGAGATCAATGGTAGATATGAAAAAAAAATAACCTTACGGCAGACTTATGCTGTCTTTACATTGAAGTAGAGTGATATATATATTTTTTGGCAATACCTAATAGTCACGATAATTAATTTCGCTAAGCTCATGACGCAGTAAATTGAATGATGCGGACACGTTTGTAACTGGGTACTTTCTTGTCTTGTACCTTTTTCTTCTCAAATTTCTCGTAGATCAATGGTAGATATGAAAAAAAAAAAAACTTACGGCAGAATTATGCTGTCTTTACATTGAAGTAGAGTGGTATATATGTTTTTTGGCAATACCTAATAGTCACGATAATTCATTTCGTTAAGCTCATGACGCATTAAATTGAATGATGCGGACACGTTTGTTACTGGGTACTTTCTTGTCTTGTACCTTTTATTTCTCAAATTTCTCGGGGATCAATGGTAGATATGAAAAAAAGAAATAACCTTACGACAGACTTATGCTGTCTTTACATTGAAGTAGAGTGGTATATATTTGTTTTGACAATACCTAATAGTCACGATAATTCATTTCGCTAAGCTCATGACGCAGTAAATTGAATGATGCGGACACGTTTGTTACTGGGTACTTTCTTGTCTTGTACCTTTTATTTCTCAAATTTCTCGGAGATCAATGGTAGATATGAAAAAAAAAAAACTTTACGACAGACTTATGCTGTCTTTACATTGAAGTAGAGCTGTATATATATTTTTTGGCAATACCTAATAGTCATGATAATTCATTTAGCAAAGCTCATGACGCAGTAAATTGAATGATGCGAACACGTTTGTTACTGGGTACTTTCTTGTCTTGTACCTTTTATTTCTCAAATTTCTCGGAGATTAATGGTAGATATGATGAAAAAAAAAACTTACGACGGACTTATGCTGTCTTTACATTGAAGTAGAGTGGTGTATATATTTTTTGGCAATTCCTAATAGTCACGATAATTCATTTAGCTAAGCTCATGACGCAGTAAATTGAATGATGCGGACACGTTTGTTACTGGGTACTTTCTTGTCTTGTACCTTTTATTTCTCAGAGATCAATGGTAGATATGGAAACAAAAACCTTACAACAGACTTATGCTGTCTTTACATTGAAGTAGAGTGGTGTATATTATTTTTGGCAATACTTAATAGTCACGATAATTCATTTAGCTAAGCTCATGACGCAGTAAATTGAATGATGCGAACACGTTTGTTACTGGGTACTTTCTTGTCTTGTACCTTTTATTTCTCAAATTTCTTGGAGATTAATGGTAGATATGATGAAAAAAAAACCTTACGACAGACTTATGCTGTCTTTACATCGAAGTAGAGTGGTATATATATTTTTTGGCAATACCTAATAGTCACGATAATTAATTTAGCTAAGCTCATGACGCAGTAAATTGAATGAAGCGGACACGTTTGTTACTGGGTACTTTCTTGTCTTGTACCTTTTATTCCTCAAATTTCTCGTAGATCAATGGTAGATATGAAAAAAAAAAAAACCTTACGGCAGAATTATGCTGTCTTTACATTGAAGTAGAGTGGTATATATGTTTTTTGGCAATACCTAATAGTCACGATAATTCATTTCGTTAAGCTCATGACGCATTAAATTGAATGATGCGGACACGTTTGTTACTGGGTACTTTCTTGTCTTGTACCTTTTATTTCTCAAATTTATCGGAGATCAATGGTAGATATGAAAAAAAGAAATAACCTTACGACAGACTTATGCTGTCTTTACATTGAAGTAGAGTGGTATATATTTGTTTTGACAATACCTAATAGTCACGATAATTCATTTCGCTAAGCTCATGACGCAGTAAATTGAATGATGCGGACACGTTTGTTACTGGGTACTTTCTTGTCTTGTACCTTTTATTTCTCGGGGATCAATGGTAGATATGAAAAAGAAAATAACCTTACGGCAGACTAATGCTGTCTTTACATTGAAGTAGAGTGGTATATATTTTTTTGGCAATACCTAATAGTCACGATAATTCATTTAGCTAAGCTCATGACGCAGTAAATTGAATGATGCGGACACGTTTGTTACTGGGTACTTTCTTGTCTTTTATTTCTCAAATTTCTCGGAGATCAATGGTAGATATGAAAAAGAAAATAACCTTACGGCAGACTTATGCTGTCTTTACATTGAAGTAGAGTGGTACATATATTTTTTTGGCAATACCTAATAGTCACGATAATTCATTTCGCTAAAAACATGACGCAGTAAATTGAATGATGCGAACACGTTTGTTACTGGGTACTTTCTTGTCTTGTACCTTTTATTTCTCAAATTTCTCGGAGATCAATTGTAGATATGAAAAAGAAAATAACCTTACGGCAGACTAATGCTGTCTTTACATTGAAGTAGAGTGGTATATATATTTTTTGGCGATACCTAATAGTCACGATAATTCATTTAGCTAAGCTCATGACGCAGTAAATTGAATGATGCGAACACGTTTGTTACTGGGTACTTTCTTGTCTTGTACCTTTTATTTCTCAAATTTCTCGGAGATCAATGGTAGATATGAAAAAAAAAAACTTTACGACAGACTTATGCTGTCTTTACATTGAAGTAGAGTGGTATACGGTATATATTTTTTGGCAATACCTAATAGTCATGATAATTCATTTAGCTAAGCTCATGACGCAGTAAATTGAATGATGCGAACACATTTGTTACTGGGTACTTTCTTGTCTTGTACCTTTTATTTCTCAAATTTCTCGGAGATTAATGGTAGATATGATGAAAAAAAAACCTTACGACAGACTTATGCTGTCTTTACATTGAAGTAGAGTGGTGTATATATTTTTTGGCAATTCCTAATAGTCACGATAATTCATTTAGCTAAGCTCATGACGCAGTAAATTGAATGATGCGGACACGTTTGTTACTGGGTACTTTCTTGTCTTGTACCTTTTATTTCTCAGAGATCAATGGTAGATATGGAAACAAAAACCTTACAACAGACTTATGCTGTCTTTACATTGAAGTAGAGTGGTGTATATTATTTTTGGCAATACCTAATAGTCACGATAATTCATTTAGCTAAGCTCATGACGCAGTAAATTGAATGATGCGAACACGTTTGTTACTGGGTACTTTCTTGTCTTGTACCTTTTATTTCTCAAATTTCTCGGAGATCAATGGTAGATATGAAAAAAAAAAAACTTTACGACAGACTTATGCTGTCTTTACATTGAAGTAGAGTGGTATATATATTTTTTGGCAATACCTAATAGTCACGATAATTCATTTAGCAAAGCTCATGACGCAGTAAATTGAATGATGCGAACACGTTTGTTACTAGGTACTTTCTTGTCTTGTACCTTTTATTTCTCAAATTTCTCGGAGATCAATGGTAGATATGAAGAAAAAAAAACTTACGACAGACTTATGCTGTCTTTACATTGAAGTAGAGTGGTATATATATTTTTTGGCAATTCCTAATAGTCACGATAATTCATTTTGCTAAGCTCATGACGCAGTAAATTGAATGATGCGGACACGTTTGTTACTGGGTACTTTCTTGTCTTGTACCTTTTATTTCTCAAATTTCTCGGAGATCAATGGTAGATATGAAGAAGAAAAAAAAACTTTACGACAGACTTATGCTGTCTTTACATTGAAGTAGAGTGGTGTATATATTTTTTGGCCATACCTAATAGTCACGATAATTCATCAAGCTAAGCTCATGACTCAGTAAATTGAATGATGCGAACACGTTTGTTACTGGGTACTTTCTTGTCTTGTACCTTTTATTTCTCAGAGATCAATGGTAGATATGGAAACAAAAACCTTACAACAGACTTATGCTGTCTTTACATTGAAGTAGAGTGGTGTATATTATTTTTGGCAATACCTAATAGCCTCGATAATTCATCAAGCTAAGCTCATGACGCAGTAAATTGAATGATGCGGACACGTTTGTTACTGGGTACTTTCTTGTCTTGTACCTTTTATTTCTCAAATTTCTCGGAGATCAATGGTAGATATGAAAAAAAAAAAACTTTACGACAGACTTATGCTGTCTTTACATTGAAGTAGAGTGGTATATATATTTTTTGGCAATACCTAATAGTCACGATAATTCATTTAGCAAAGCTCATGACGCAGTAAATTGAATGATGCGAACACGTTTGTTACTAGGTACTTTCTTGTCTTGTACCTTTTATTTCTCAAATTTCTCGGAGATCAATGGTAGATATGAAGAAAAAAAAAACTTACGACAGACTTATGCTGTCTTTACATTGAAGTAGAGTGGTATATATATTTTTTGGCAATTCCTAATAGTCACGATAATTCATTTTGCTAAGCTCATGACGCAGTAAATTGAATGATGCGGACACGTTTGTTACTGGGTACTTTCTTGTCTTGTACCTTTTATTTCTCAAATTTCTCGGAGATCAATGGTAGATATGAAGAAGAAAAAAAAACTTTACGACAGACTTATGCTGTCTTTACATTGAAGTAGAGTGGTGTATATATTTTTTGGCCATACCTAATAGTCACGATAATTCATCAAGCTAAGCTCATGACTCAGTAAATTGAATGATGCGAACACGTTTGTTACTGGGTACTTTCTTGTCTTGTACCTTTTATTTCTCAGAGATCAATGAAAGATATGGAAACAAAAACCTTACAACAGACTTATGCTGTCTTTACATTGAAGTAGAGTGGTGTATATTATTTTTGGCAATACCTAATAGCCTCGATAATTCATCAAGCTAAGCTCATGACGCAGTAAATTGAATGATGCGGACACGTTTGTTACTGGGTACTTTCTTGTCTTGTACCTTTTATTTCTCAAATTTCTCGGAGATCAATGGTAGATATGAAAAAAAAAAAACTTTACGACAGACTTATGCTGTCTTTACATTGAAGTAGAGTGGTATATATATTTTTTGGCAATACCTAATAGTCACGATAATTCATTTTGCTAAGCTCATGACGCAGTAAATTGAATGATGCGGACACGTTTGTTACTGGGTACTTTCTTGTCTTGTACCTTTTATTTCTCAAATTTCTCGGAGATCAATGGTAGATATGAAGAAAAAAAAAAAACTTTACGACAGACTTATGCTGTCTTTACATTGAAGTAGAGTGGTGTATATATTTTTTGGCCATACCTAATAGTCATGATAATTCATCAAGCTAAGCTCATGACTCAGTAAATTGAATGATGCGAACACGTTTGTTACTGGGTACTTTCTTGTCTTGTACCTTTTATTTCTCAGAGATCAATGGTAGATATGGAAACAAAAACCTTACAACAGACTTATGCTGTCTTTACATTGAAGTAGAGTGGTGTATATTATTTTTGGCAATACCTAATAGTCACGATAATTCATTTAGCTAAGCTCATGACGCAGTAAATTGAATGATGCGAACACGTTTGTTACTGGGTACTTTCTTGTCTTGTACCTTTTATTTCTCAAATTACTTGGAGATTAATGGTAGATATGATGAAAAAAAAAACTTACGACAGACTTATGCTGTCTTTACATTGAAGTAGAGTGGTGTATATATTTTTTGGCAATTCCTAATAGTCACGATAATTCATTTAGCTAAGCTCATGACGCAGTAAATTGAATGATGCGGACACGTTTGTTACTGGGTACTTTCTTGTCTTGTACCTTTTATTTCTCAGAGATCAATGGTAGATATGGAAACAAAAACCTTACAACAGACTAATGCTGTCTTTACATTGAAGTAGAGTGGTGTATATTTGTTACTAGGTACTTTCTTGTCTTGTACCTTTTATTTCTCAAATTTCTCGGAGATCAATGGTAGATATGAAGAAAAAAAAACCTTACGACAGACTTATGCTGTCTTTACATTGAAGTAGAGTGGTATATATATTTTTTGGCAATTCCTAATAGTCACGATAATTCATTTTGCTAAGCTCATGACGCAGTAAATTGAATGATGCGGACACGTTTGTTACTGGGTACTTTCTTGTCTTGTACCTTTTATTTCTCAAATTTCTCGGAGATCAATGGTAGATATGAAGAAAAAAATAACCTCCGACAGACTTATGCTGTCTTTACATTGAAGTAGAGTGGTGTATATATTTTTTGGCAATACCTAATAGTCACGATAATTCATCAAGCTAAGCTCATGACGCAGTAAATTGAATGATGCGAACACGTTTTTTACTGGGTACTTTCTTGTCTTGTACCTTTTATTTCTCAAATTTCTCGGAGATCAATGGTAGATGTAAAAAAAAAAATAACCTTACGACAGACTTATGCTGTCTTTACATTGAAGTAGAGTGGTATGTATATTTTTTGGCAATACCTAATAGTCACGATAATTCATTTAGCTAAGCTCATGACGCAGTAAATTGAATGAAGCGGACACGTTTGTTACTGGGTACTTTCTTGTCTTGTACCTTTTATTCCTCAAATTTCTCGTAGATCAATGGTAGATATGAAAAAAAAAATAACCTTACGGCAGAATTATGCTGTCTTTACATTGAAGTAGAGTGGTATATATGTTTTTTGGCAATACCTAATAGTCACGATAATTCATTTCGCTAAGCTCATGACGCAGTAAATTGAATGATGCGGACACGTTTGTTACTGGGTACTTTCTTGTCTTGTACCTTTTATTTCTCAAATTTCTCGGAGATCAATGGTAGATATGAAAAAAAGAAATAACCTTACGACAGGCTTATGCTGTCTTTACATTGAAGTAGAGTGGTATATATATTTTTTGGCAATACCTAATAGTCACGATAATTCATTTCGCTAAGCTCATGACGCAGTAAATTGAATGATGCGGACACGTTTGTTACTGGGTACTTTCTTGTCTTGTACCTTTTATTTCTCAAATTTCTCGGAGATCAATGGTAGATGTAAAAAAAAAAAAATAACCTTACGACAGACTTATGCTGTCTTTACATTGAAGTAGAGTGGTATGTATATTTTTTGGCCATACCTAATAGTCACGATAATTCATTTAGCTAAGCTCATGACGCAGTAAATTGAATGATGCGAACACGTTTTTTACTGGGTACTTTCTTGTCTTGTACCTTTTATTTCTCAAATTTCTCGGAGATCAATGGTAGATGTAAAAAAAAAAAAATAACCTTACGACAGACTTATGCTGTCTTTACATTGAAGTAGAGTGGTATGTATATTTTTTGGCCATACCTAATAGTCACGATAATTCATTTAGCTAAGCTCATGACGCAGTAAATTGAATGAAGCGGACACGTTTGTTACTGGGTACTTTCTTGTCTTGTACCTTTTATTCCTCAAATTTCTCGTAGATCAATGGTAGATATGAAAAAAAAAATAACCTTACGGCAGAATTATGCTGTCTTTACATTGAAGTAGAGTGGTATATATGTTTTTTGGCAATACCTAATAGTCACGATAATTCATTTCGCTAAGCTCATGACGCAGTAAATTGAATGATGCGGACACGTTTGTTACTGGGTACTTTCTTGTCTTGTACCTTTTATTTCTCAAATTTCTCGGAGATCAATGGTAGATATGAAAAAAAGAAATAACCTTACGACAGACTTATGCTGTCTTTACATTGAAGTAGAGTGGTATATATTTGTTTTGACAATACCTAATAGTCACGATAATTCATTTCGCTAAGCTCATGACGCAGTAAATTGAATGATGCGGACACGTTTGTTACTGGGTACTTTCTTGTCTTGTACCTTTTATTTCTAGGAGATCAATGGTAGATATGAAAAAGAAAATAACCTTACGGCAGACTAATGCTGTCTTTACATTGAAGTAGAGTGGTATATATATTTTTTGGCAATACCTAATACCGGTAGTCACGATAATTCATTTAGCTAAGCTCATGACGCAGTAAATTGAATCATGCGAACACGTTTGTTACTGGGTACTTTCTTGTCTTGTACCTTTTATTTCTCCAATTTTTCGGAGATCAATGGTAGATATGAAAAAAAAAATAAACTTACGGCAGACTTATGCTGTCTTTACATTGAAGTAGAGGGGTATATATATTTTTTGGCAATACCTTATAGTCACGATAATTCATTTCGCTAAGCTCATGACGCAGTAAATTGAATGATGCGGACACGTTTGTTACTGGGTACTTTCTTCTCTTTTATTTCTCAATTTTCTCGTAGATCAATGGTAGATATGAAAAAGAAAATAACCTTACGGCAGACTTATGCTGTCTTTACATTGAAGTAGAGTGGTACATATATTTTTTTGGCAATAACTAATAGTCACGATAATACATTTCGCTAAAAACATGACGCAGTAAATTGAATGATGCGAACACGTTTGTTACTGGGTACTTTCTTGTCTTGTACCTTTTATTTCTCAAATTTCTCGGAGATCAATTGTAGATATGAAAAAGAAAATAACCTTACGGCAGACTAATGCTGTCTTTACATTGAAGTACAGTGGTATATATATTTTTTGGCAATACCTAATAGTCACGATAATTCATTTAGCTAAGCTCATGACGCAGTAAATTGAGTGATGCGGACACGTTTGTTACTGGGTACTTTCTTGTCTTGTACCTTTTATTTCTCAAATTTCTCAGAGATCAATGGTAGATATGAAAAAAAAAAAACTTTACGACAAATTATGCTGTCTTTACATTGAAGTAGAGTGTTATATATATTTTTTGGCAATACCTAATAGTCACGATAATTCATTTAGCTAAGCTCATGACGCAGTAAATTGAATGATGCGAACACGTTTGTTACTGGGTACTTTCTTGTCTTGTACCTTTTATTTCTCAAATTACTTGGAGATTAATGGTAGATATGATGAAAAAAAAACCTTACGACAGACTTATGCTGTCTTTACATTGAAGTAGAGTGGTGTATATATTTTTTGGCAATTCCTAATAGTCACCATAATTCATTTAGCTAAGCTCATGACGCAGTAAATTGAATGATGCGGACACGTTTGTTACTGGGTACTTTCTTGTCTTGTACCTTTTATTTCTCAGAGATCAATGGTAGATATGGAAACAAAAACCTTACAACAGACTTATGCTTTCTTTACATTGAAGTAGAGTGGTGTATATTATTTTTGGCAATACCTAATAGTCACAATAATTCATTTAGCTAAGCTCATGACGTAGTAAATTGAATGATGCGAACACGTTTGTTACTGGGTACTTTCTTGTATTGTACCTTTTATTACTCAAATTTCTCGGAGATCAATTGTAGATATGAAAAAGAAAATAACCTTACGGCAGACTAATGCTGTCTTTACATTGAAGTAGAGTGGTATATATATTTTTTGGCAATACCTAATAGTCACGATAATTCATTTAGCTAAGCTCATGACGCAGTAAATTGAATGATGCGGACACGTTTGTTACTGGGTACTTTCTTGTCTTGTACCTTTTATTTCTCAGAGATCAATGGTAGATATGGAAACAAAAACCTTACAACAGACTTATGCTGTCTTTACATTGAAGTAGAGTGGTGTATATTATTTTTGGCAATACCTAATAGCCTCGATAATTCATCAAGCTAAGCTCATGACGCAGTAATTTGAATGATGCGGACACGTTTGTTACTGGGTACTTTCTTGTCTTGTACCTTTTATTTCTCAAATTTCTCGGAGATTAATGGTAGATATGATGGAAAAAAAACCTTACGACAGACTTATGCTGTCTTTACATTGAAGTAGAGTGGTGTATATATTTTTTGGCAATTCCTAATAGTCACGATAATTCATTTAGCTAAGCTCATGACGCAGTAAATTGAATGATGCGGACACGTTTGTTACTGGGTACTTTCTTGTCTTGTACCTTTTATTTCTCAGAGATCAATGGTAGATATGGAAACAAAAACCTTACAACAGACTTATGCTGTCTTTACATTGAAGTAGAGTGGTGTATATTATTTTTGGCAATACCTAATAGCCTCGATAATTCATCAAGCTAAGCTCATGACGCAGTAATTTGAATGATGCGGACACGTTTGTTACTGGGTACTTTCTTGTCTTGTACCTTTTATTTCTCAAATTTCTCGGAGATCAATGGTAGATATGAAGAAAAAAAAACCTTACGACAGACTTATGCTGTCTTTACATTGAAGTAGAGTGGTGTATATATTTTTTGGCAATTCCTAATAGTCACGATAATTCATTTTGCTAAGCTCATGACGCAGTAAATTGAATGATGCGGACATGTTTGTTACTGGGTACTTTCTTGTCTTGTACCTTTTATTTCTCAAATTTCTCGGAGATCAATGGTAGATATGAAGAAAAAAAATAACCTCCGACAGACTTATGCTGTCTTTACATTGAAGTAGAGTGGTGTATATATTTTTTGGCCATACCTAATAGTCACGATATTTCATCAAGCTAAGCTCATGACGCAGTAAATTGAATGATGCGGACACGTTTGTTACTGGGTACTTTCGAATACTCTTCTGCTTTGGTAACGTATGTGTAAGTAATATGCAACTATGATTATTTTTTATTTTTTTATATTGACAAGTGTGATGTTTTAGACTGCAATTAAGGACACCTATTACATACATTACACTATATTGCCAAAAGTATTTGGCCACCTGCCTTGACTCGCATATGAACTTGAAGTGCCATCCCATTCCTAACCCATAGGGTTCAATATGATGTCGGTCCACCTTTTGCAGCTTTTACAGCTTCAACTCTTCTGGGAAGGCTGTCCACAAGGTTGCGGAGAGTGTATATAGGGATTTTCGACCGTTGTTCCAAAAGCGCATTGGTGAGGTCACACACTGATGTTGGTGGAGAAGGCCTGGCTCTCAGTCTCCGTTCTAATTCATCCCAAAGGTGTTCTATCGGGTTCAGGTCAGGACTCTGTGCAGGCCAGTCAAGTTCATCCACACCAGACTCTGTCATCCATGTCTTTATGGACCTTGCTTTGTGCACTGGTGCAAAGTCATGTTGGAAGAGGGAGGGGCCCGCTCCAAACTGTTCCCACAAGGTTGGGAGCGTGGAATTGTCCAAAATGTTTTGGTATCCTGGAGCATTCAAAGTTCCTTTCACTGGGACTAAGGGGCCAAGCCCAACTCCTGAAAAACAACCCCACACCATAATTCGTCCTCCACCAAATTTCACACTCGGCACAATGCAGTCCGAAATGTAGCGTTCTCCTGGCAACCTCCAAACCCGGACTAGTCCATCAGAAATTTCCCGCGCTGCAGGACCGCTTGTATCGAAGATTTTTAGATTTGTGTTTTTTACCTTTTTGAACCCAACAGAGGGGCCCGGGGCCCACTCAAATATTAACACATTATGGTAGTTAATAACTATATCAAACCTACTTACAGTTTAGAACCTTGTCAAATGATGTAAAACCATGTAGTAATCCAAAAGAATATTCTTTAACTCATAAACTTTAGGCTTAAGTCAGGCTGATTAGAAATGTAAAGACTAACCAAATATAGTGACTTATAAATAACTGATGAAAAATTAATTTACATATACTTAGGTAGTGCTTGAATAATGAATAATTAATATATTTATTTACTAAAAATTAAAGTGTAAATAAAAAATACAGCTTCACTAATTTAGTCATAGTTCTTGCGCTTAAAAAACTTCTCTTTGACTTTTGCTGCAGACTTCTTCTGTTTGTTTGCTATTGTCATTACTGCCACAAGTGGTGGAAAAGTGTATTACGGACCACAGCTTATAAACGGGTCATTTTTGTTAACCCTCTAAGGGCGACCCAACAGAGTTATAGAAGCAAGCTGATATCAGTCAATGCTTGTTTTTTTGCTGATATCGGACCAATATTAATACCGGATTGGGACACTCTAATTTGTATTTCATGTTTGCTACCATGCCTTACAAAGCATTCTGACTACGACAAATAGGGGGCGCTGCAAATGTAGTAATATAATTTTGTATACCGTATGTACAGAGCAATGCTTAGCAAGGCACCCTTGCAGAAAACAGTAAAATGTGTGAAATTTTGCTGCATGCTTTGGGGAAAAAGTAGCGCCTTCTGGTGGACAAACGTAAAATTGAAAGACAGCTAAAAAAAAAGTGCATTAAATATAGCAGTTCTGCAATCTTTGGGCATCTAACGATTTGATCCGATTCCGATTCCTGGGGTGACGATTCAATTCAAAACCGATTCTCGCAATGTATTATTTAGTATAATAATTATAGTGAAGCTTTTTCAAAAGAGGTTACAGGCTAAAAAAGCTATTTCTGGTTGCATTGAGATGACCTAAAACATTTTTTTTTTTTTTTTTAATTGATTCGTATAAAAAAAGTTATTTATATTCAACTTTTTGTTGGTAACACTTTAGTATGGGAAAATATTCACCATTAATTAGTTGCTTATTAACATGCAAAATAGTAACATATTGACTCTTAATGATTCATTATTAAGTACTTATTAATGCCTTATTCTGCATGGCCTTATTATACAACCAGTAAGCCATTAACTAAGAGTCTTCCCTCAATAAGGTTAGGGTTAGGGCACTTAGAATATGTTCCCTTAGTGTCCAAATAACTCTAAATTAAGTATTTGTTACTTAGAATATGTTCCCCTAGTGTCCAAATAACTCTAAATTAAGTCTTTGTTACTTAGAATATGTTCCCCCTAGTGTCCAAATAACTCTAAATTAAGTCTTTGTTACTTAGAATATGTTCCCCCTAGTGTCCAAATAACTCTAAATTAAGTCTTTGTTACTTAGAATATGTTCCCCCTAGTGTCCAAATAACTCTAAATTAAGTCTTTGTTACTTAGAATATGTTCCCCCTAGTGTCCAAATAACTCTAAATTAAGTCTTTGTTACTTAGAATATGTTCCCCCTAGTGTCCAAATAACTCTAAATTAAGTCTTTGTTACTTAGAATATGTTCCCCCTCGTGTCCAAATAACTCTAAATTAAGTCTTTGTTACTTAGAATATGTTTCCCTAGTGTCCAAATAACTCTAAATTAAGTATTTGTTACTTAGAATATGTTCCCCTAGTGTCCAAATAACTCTAAATTAAGTATTTGTTACTTAGAATATGTTCCCCTAGTGTCCAAATAACTCTAAATTAAGTCTTTGTTACTTAGAATATGTTCCCCCTAGTGTCCAAATAACTCTAAATTAAGTCTTTGTTACTTAGAATATGTTCCCCTAGTGTCCAAATAACTCTAAATTAAGTCTTTGTTACTTAGAATATGTTCCCCTTTGTGTCCAAATAACTCTAAATTAAGTCTTTGTTACTTAGAATATGTTCCCCTAGTGTCCAAATAACTCTAAATTAAGTCTTTGTTACTTAGAATATGTTCCCCCTTGTGTCCAAATAACTCTAAATTAAGTCTTTGTTACTTAGAATATGTTCCCCCTAGTGTCCAAATAACTATAAATTAAGTCTTTGTTACTTAGAATATGTTCCCCTAGTGTCCAAATAACTCTAAATTAAGTCTTTGTTACTTAGAATATGTTCCCCTTTGTGTCCAAATAACTCTAAATTAAGTCTTTGTTACTTAGAATATGTTCCCCTAGTGTCCAAATAACTCTAAATTAAGTCTTTGTTACTTAGAATATGTTCCCCTAGTGTCCAAATAACTCTAAATTAAGTCTTTGTTACTTAGAATATGTTCCCCCTAGTGTCCAAATAACTCTAAATTAAGTCTTTGTTACTTAGAATATGTTCCCCTAGTGTCCAAATAACTCTAAATTAAGTATTTGTTACTTAGAATATGTTCCCCTAGTGTCCAAATAACTCTAAATTAAGTATTTGTTACTTAGAATATGTTCCCCTAGTGTCCAAATAACTCTAAATTAAGTCTTTGTTACTTAGAATATGTTCCCCCTAGTGTCCAAATAACTCTAAATTAAGTCTTTGTTACTTAGAATATGTTCCCCTAGTGTCCAAATAACTCTAAATTAAGTCTTTGTTACTTAGAATATGTTCCCCTTTGTGTCCAAATAACTCTAAATTAAGTCTTTGTTACTTAGAATATGTTCCCCTAGTGTCCAAATAACTCTAAATTAAGTCTTTGTTACTTAGAATATATTCCCCCTTGTGTCCAAATAACTCTAAATTAAGTCTTTGTTACTTAGAATATGTTCCCCCTAGTGTCCAAATAACTCTAAATTAAGTCTTTGTTACTTAGAATATGTTCCCCCTAGTGTCCAAATAACTCTAAATTAACTCTTTGTTACTTAGAATATGTTCCCCTAGTGTCCAAATAACTCTAAATTAAGTCTTTGTTACTTAGAATATGTTCCCCCTAGTGTCCAAATAACTCTAAATTAAGTCTTTGTTACTTAGAATATGTTCCCCCTAGTGTCCAAATAACTCTAAATTAAGTCTTTGTTACTTAGAATATGTTCCCCTAGTGTCCAAATAACTCTAAATTAAGTCTTTGTTACTTAGAATATGTTCCCCTAGTGTCCAAATAACTCTAAATTAAGTCTTTGTTACTTAGAATATGTTCCCCTAGTGTCCAAATAACTCTAAATTAAGTCTTTGTTACTTAGAATATGTTCCCCTAGTGTCCAAATAACTCTAAATTAAGTCTTTGTTACTTAGAATATGTTCCCCTAGTGTCCAAATAACTCTAAATTAAGTCTTTGTTACTTAGAATATGTTCCCCCTAGTGTCCAAATAACTCTAAATTAAGTCTTTGTTACTTAGAATATGTTCCCCCTAGTGTCCAAATAACTCTAAATTAAGTCTTTGTTACTTAGAATATGCTCCCCCTAGTGTCCAAATAACTCTAAATTAAGTCTTTGTTACTTAGAATATGTTCCCCCTAGTGTCCAAATAACTCTAAATTAAGTCTTTGTTACTTAGAATATGTTCCCCCTAGTGTCCAAATAACTCTAAATTAAGTCTTTGTTACTTAGAATATGTTCCCCCTCGTGTCCAAATAACTCTAAATTAAGTCTTTGTTACTTAGAATATGTTTCCCTAGTGTCCAAATAACTCTAAATTAAGTATTTGTTACTTAGAATATGTTCCCCTAGTGTCCAAATAACTCTAAATTAAGTATTTGTTACTTAGAATATGTTCCCCTAGTGTCCAAATAACTCTAAATTAAGTCTTTGTTACTTAGAATATGTTCCCCCTAGTGTCCAAATAACTCTAAATTAAGTCTTTGTTACTTAGAATATGTTCCCCTAGTGTCCAAATAACTCTAAATTAAGTCTTTGTTACTTAGAATATGTTCCCCTTTGTGTCCAAATAACTCTAAATTAAGTCTTTGTTACTTAGAATATGTTCCCCTAGTGTCCAAATAACTCTAAATTAAGTCTTTGTTACTTAGAATATGTTCCCCCTTGTGTCCAAATAACTCTAAATTAAGTCTTTGTTACTTAGAATATGTTCCCCCTAGTGTCCAAATAACTATAAATTAAGTCTTTGTTACTTAGAATATGTTCCCCTAGTGTCCAAATAACTCTAAATTAAGTCTTTGTTACTTAGAATATGTTCCCCTTTGTGTCCAAATAACTCTAAATTAAGTCTTTGTTACTTAGAATATGTTCCCCTAGTGTCCAAATAACTCTAAATTAAGTCTTTGTTACTTAGAATATGTTCCCCTAGTGTCCAAATAACTCTAAATTAAGTCTTTGTTACTTAGAATATGTTCCCCCTAGTGTCCAAATAACTCTAAATTAAGTCTTTGTTACTTAGAATATGTTCCCCTAGTGTCCAAATAACTCTAAATTAAGTATTTGTTACTTAGAATATGTTCCCCTAGTGTCCAAATAACTCTAAATTAAGTATTTGTTACTTAGAATATGTTCCCCTAGTGTCCAAATAACTCTAAATTAAGTCTTTGTTACTTAGAATATGTTCCCCCTAGTGTCCAAATAACTCTAAATTAAGTCTTTGTTACTTAGAATATGTTCCCCTAGTGTCCAAATAACTCTAAATTAAGTCTTTGTTACTTAGAATATGTTCCCCTTTGTGTCCAAATAACTCTAAATTAAGTCTTTGTTACTTAGAATATGTTCCCCTAGTGTCCAAATAACTCTAAATTAAGTCTTTGTTACTTAGAATATGTTCCCCCTTGTGTCCAAATAACTCTAAATTAAGTCTTTGTTACTTAGAATATGTTCCCCCTAGTGTCCAAATAACTCTAAATTAAGTCTTTGTTACTTAGAATATGTTCCCCCTAGTGTCCAAATAACTCTAAATTAACTCTTTGTTACTTAGAATATGTTCCCCTAGTGTCCAAATAACTCTAAATTAAGTCTTTGTTACTTAGAATATGTTCCCCCTAGTGTCCAAATAACTCTAAATTAAGTCTTTGTTACTTAGAATATGTTCCCCCTAGTGTCCAAATAACTCTAAATTAAGTCTTTGTTACTTAGAATATGTTCCCCCTAGTGTCCAAATAACTCTAAATTAAGTCTTTGTTACTTAGAATATGTTCCCCCTAGTGTCCAAATAACTCTAAATTAAGTCTTTGTTACTTAGAATATGTTCCCCCTCGTGTCCAAATAACTCTAAATTAAGTCTTTGTTACTTAGAATATGTTTCCCTAGTGTCCAAATAACTCTAAATTAAGTATTTGTTACTTAGAATATGTTCCCCTAGTGTCCAAATAACTCTAAATTAAGTATTTGTTACTTAGAATATGTTCCCCTAGTGTCCAAATAACTCTAAATTAAGTCTTTGTTACTTAGAATATGTTCCCCCTAGTGTCCAAATAACTCTAAATTAAGTCTTTGTTACTTAGAATATGTTCCCCTAGTGTCCAAATAACTCTAAATTAAGTCTTTGTTACTTAGAATATGTTCCCCTTTGTGTCCAAATAACTCTAAATTAAGTCTTTGTTACTTAGAATATGTTCCCCTAGTGTCCAAATAACTCTAAATTAAGTCTTTGTTACTTAGAATATGTTCCCCCTTGTGTCCAAATAACTCTAAATTAAGTCTTTGTTACTTAGAATATGTTCCCCCTAGTGTCCAAATAACTATAAATTAAGTCTTTGTTACTTAGAATATGTTCCCCTAGTGTCCAAATAACTCTAAATTAAGTCTTTGTTACTTAGAATATGTTCCCCTTTGTGTCCAAATAACTCTAAATTAAGTCTTTGTTACTTAGAATATGTTCCCCTAGTGTCCAAATAACTCTAAATTAAGTCTTTGTTACTTAGAATATGTTCCCCTAGTGTCCAAATAACTCTAAATTAAGTCTTTGTTACTTAGAATATGTTCCCCCTAGTGTCCAAATAACTCTAAATTAAGTCTTTGTTACTTAGAATATGTTCCCCTAGTGTCCAAATAACTCTAAATTAAGTATTTGTTACTTAGAATATGTTCCCCTAGTGTCCAAATAACTCTAAATTAAGTATTTGTTACTTAGAATATGTTCCCCTAGTGTCCAAATAACTCTAAATTAAGTCTTTGTTACTTAGAATATGTTCCCCCTAGTGTCCAAATAACTCTAAATTAAGTCTTTGTTACTTAGAATATGTTCCCCTAGTGTCCAAATAACTCTAAATTAAGTCTTTGTTACTTAGAATATGTTCCCCTTTGTGTCCAAATAACTCTAAATTAAGTCTTTGTTACTTAGAATATGTTCCCCTAGTGTCCAAATAACTCTAAATTAAGTCTTTGTTACTTAGAATATATTCCCCCTTGTGTCCAAATAACTCTAAATTAAGTCTTTGTTACTTAGAATATGTTCCCCCTAGTGTCCAAATAACTCTAAATTAAGTCTTTGTTACTTAGAATATGTTCCCCCTAGTGTCCAAATAACTCTAAATTAACTCTTTGTTACTTAGAATATGTTCCCCTAGTGTCCAAATAACTCTAAATTAAGTCTTTGTTACTTAGAATATGTTCCCCCTAGTGTCCAAATAACTCTAAATTAAGTCTTTGTTACTTAGAATATGTTCCCCCTAGTGTCCAAATAACTCTAAATTAAGTCTTTGTTACTTAGAATATGTTCCCCTAGTGTCCAAATAACTCTAAATTAAGTCTTTGTTATTTAGAATATGTTCCCCTAGTGTCCAAATAACTCTAAATTAAGTCTTTGTTACTTAGAATATGTTCCCCTAGTGTCCAAATAACTCTAAATTAAGTCTTTGTTACTTAGAATATGTTCCCCTAGTGTCCAAATAACTCTAAATTAAGTCTTTGTTACTTAGAATATGTTCCCCTAGTGTCCAAATAACTCTAAATTAAGTCTTTGTTACTTAGAATATGTTCCCCCTAGTGTCCAAATAACTCTAAATTAAGTCTTTGTTACTTAGAATATGTTCCCCCTAGTGTCCAAATAACTCTAAATTAAGTCTTTGTTACTTAGAATATGCTCCCCCTAGTGTCCAAATAACTCTAAATTAAGTCTTTGTTACTTAGAATATGTTCCCCCTAGTGTCCAAATAACTCTAAATTAAGTCTTTGTTACTTAGAATATGTTCCCCCTAGTGTCCAAATAACTCTAAATTAAGTCTTTGTTACTTAGAATATGTTCCCCCTCGTGTCCAAATAACTCTAAATTAAGTCTTTGTTACTTAGAATATGTTTCCCTAGTGTCCAAATAACTCTAAATTAAGTATTTGTTACTTAGAATATGTTCCCCTAGTGTCCAAATAACTCTAAATTAAGTATTTGTTACTTAGAATATGTTCCCCTAGTGTCCAAATAACTCTAAATTAAGTCTTTGTTACTTAGAATATGTTCCCCCTAGTGTCCAAATAACTCTAAATTAAGTCTTTGTTACTTAGAATATGTTCCCCTAGTGTCCAAATAACTCTAAATTAAGTCTTTGTTACTTAGAATATGTTCCCTTTTGTGTCCAAATAACTCTAAATTAAGTCTTTGTTACTTAGAATATGTTCCCCTAGTGTCCAAATAACTCTAAATTAAGTCTTTGTTACTTAGAATATGTTCCCCCTTGTGTCCAAATAACTCTAAATTAAGTCTTTGTTACTTAGAATATGTTCCCCCTAGTGTCCAAATAACTATAAATTAAGTCTTTGTTACTTAGAATATGTTCCCCTAGTGTCCAAATAACTCTAAATTAAGTCTTTGTTACTTAGAATATGTTCCCCTTTGTGTCCAAATAACTCTAAATTAAGTCTTTGTTACTTAGAATATGTTCCCCTAGTGTCCAAATAACTCTAAATTAAGTCTTTGTTACTTAGAATATGTTCCCCTAGTGTCCAAATAACTCTAAATTAAGTCTTTGTTACTTAGAATATGTTCCCCCTAGTGTCCAAATAACTCTAAATTAAGTCTTTGTTACTTAGAATATGTTCCCCTAGTGTCCAAATAACTCTAAATTAAGTATTTGTTACTTAGAATATGTTCCCCTAGTGTCCAAATAACTCTAAATTAAGTATTTGTTACTTAGAATATGTTCCCCTAGTGTCCAAATAACTCTAAATTAAGTCTTTGTTACTTAGAATATGTTCCCCCTAGTGTCCAAATAACTCTAAATTAAGTCTTTGTTACTTAGAATATGTTCCCCTAGTGTCCAAATAACTCTAAATTAAGTCTTTGTTACTTAGAATATGTTCCCCTTTGTGTCCAAATAACTCTAAATTAAGTCTTTGTTACTTAGAATATGTTCCCCTAGTGTCCAAATAACTCTAAATTAAGTCTTTGTTACTTAGAATATGTTCCCCCTTGTGTCCAAATAACTCTAAATTAAGTCTTTGTTACTTAGAATATGTTCCCCCTAGTGTCCAAATAACTCTAAATTAAGTCTTTGTTACTTAGAATATGTTCCCCCTAGTGTCCAAATAACTCTAAATTAACTCTTTGTTACTTAGAATATGTTCCCCTAGTGTCCAAATAACTCTAAATTAAGTCTTTGTTACTTAGAATATGTTCCCCCTAGTGTCCAAATAACTCTAAATTAAGTCTTTGTTACTTAGAATATGTTCCCCCTTGTGTCCAAATAACTCTAAATTAAGTCTTTGTTACTTAGAATATGTTCCCCTAGTGTCCAAATAACTCTAAATTAAGTCTTTGTTACTTAGAATATGTTCCCCTTTGTGTCCAAATAACTCTAAATTAAGTCTTTGTTACTTAGAATATGTTCCCCTAGTGTCCAAATAACTCTAAATTAAGTCTTTGTTACTTAGAATATGTTCCCCCTAGTGTCCAAATAACTCTAAATTAAGTCTTTGTTACTTAGAATATGTTCCCCCTTGTGTCCAAATAACTCTAAATTAAGTCTTTGTTACTTAGAATATGTTCCCCTAGTGTCCAAATAACTCTAAATTAAGTCTTTGTTACTTAGAATATGTTCCCCCTAGTGTCCAAATAACTCTAAATTAACTCTTTGTTACTTAGAATATGTTCCCCTAGTGTCCAAATAACTCTAAATTAAGTCTTTGTTACTTAGAATATGTTCCCCCTAGTGTCCAAATAACTCTAAATTAAGTCTTTGTTACTTAGAATATGTTCCCCCTAGTGTCCAAATAACTCTAAATTAAGTCTTTGTTACTTAGAATATGTTCCCCCTCGTGTCCAAATAACTCTAAATTAAGTCTTTGTTACTTAGAATATGTTCCCCCTCGTGTCCAAATAACTCTAAATTAAGTCTTTGTTACTTAGAATATGTTCCCCCTAGTGTCCAAATAACTCTAAATTAAGTCTTTGTTACTTAGAATATGTTCCCCTATTGTCCAAATAACTCTAATTTAAGTCTTTGTTACTTAGAATATGTTCCCCTTGTGTCCAAATAACTCTAAATTAAGTCTTTGTTACTTAGAATATGTTCCCCTAGTGTCCAAATAACTCTAAATTAAGTCTTTGTTACTTAGAATATGTTCCCCCTAGTGTCCAAATAACTCTAAATTAAGTCTTTGTTACTTAGAATATGTTCCCCTATTGTCCAAATAACTCTAATTTAAGTCTTTGTTACTTAGAATATGTTCCCCTTGTGTCCAAATAACTCTAAATTAAGTCTTTGTTACTTAGAATATGTTCCCCTAGTGTCCAAATAACTCTAAATTAAGTCTTTGTTACTTAGAATATGTTCCCCCTAGTGTCCAAATAACTCTAAATTAAGTCTTTGTTACTTAGAATATGTTCCCCCTAGTGTCCAAATAACTCTAAATTAAGTCTTTGTTACTTAGAATATGTTCCCCTAGTGTCCAAATAACTCTAAATTAAGTCTTTGTTACTTAGAATATGTTCCCCTTTGTGTCCAAATAACTATAAATTAAGTCTTTGTTACTTAGAATATGTTCCCTTAGTGTCCAAATAACTCTAAATTAAGTCTTTGTTACTTAGAATATGTTCCCCTATTGTCCAAATAACTCTAATTTAAGTCTTTGTTACTTAGAATATGTTCCCCTTGTGTCCAAATAACTCTAAATTAAGTCTTTGTTACTTAGAATATGTTCCCCTAGTGTCCAAATAACTCTAAATTAAGTCTTTGTTACTTAGAATATGTTCCCCTAGTGTCCAAATAACTCTAAATTAAGTCTTTGTTACTTAGAATATGTTCCCCTAGTGTCCAAATAACTCTAAATTAAGTCTTTGTTACTTAGAATATGTTCCCCTAGTGTCCAAATAACTCTAAATTAAGTCTTTGTTACTTAGAATATGTTCCCCTTAGTGTCCAAATAACTCTAAATTAAGTCTTTGTTACTTAGAATATGTTCCCCCTAGTGTCCAAATAACTCTAAATTAAGTCTTTGTTACTTAGAATATGTTCCCCTAGTGTCCAAATAACTCTAAATTAAGTCTTTGTTACTTAGAATATGTTCCCCTAGTGTCCAAATAACTATAAATTAAGTCTTTGTTACTTAGAATATGTTCCCTTAGTGTCCAAATAACTCTAAATTAAGTCTTTGTTACTTAGAATATGTTCCCCTAGTGTCCAAATAACTCTAAATTAAGTCTTTGTTACTTAGAATATGTTCCCCTAGTGTCCAAATAACTCTAAATTAAGTCTTTGTTACTTAGAATATGTTCCCCCTAGTGTCCAAATAACTATAAATTAAGTCTTTGTTACTTAGAATATGTTCCCCATACTAAAGTGCTATCCTTTTTTTTATTCATTTTTGAACATTTTGAATGGTTTTAGAATCTGGATGAATGAAATTGTGATTACACTGCAAAAAGTCAGTGTTCAAAAACAAGGGGAAAAAAATACAAAAATTATGGGTATTATATTAGAACTAAGCAAAATTATTTGCCAATAGAACAAGAACATTCGGCATGTCAAGACTTTCCAAAACAAGTCAAATTAGCTAACCACAGTGAACCCCAAAATACCTTAAAATAAGTATATTCTCACTAATAACAAGTGCACTTTTCTTGGTAGAAAAAAAAAAGAGACCTTTTTGCTCAATATGTTGAAAAATATTCTTAAATTAAGTAAATGCTAGTGCCATTATCTTGACCTAATGATATGACATCATGATTATTTTTTTTCATGCTTGAAGTAACAAATTATTACTTTAAAAAAGTAGTTTTATACTTGTGAGTGTTGATGACGCAGCTTTGCAACAGTTGATATTCTAGTTTCAGGCTTGTTTTACTCAATATAGGTCATCAAATCTCAGCAACAAGCTGAGATCATTTAGGACCAAAACACTTAAAACAAGTAAAACACTCTAACATAAAATCTGCTTAGTGAGAAGAATTATCTTTTCAGACAGAAAATAAGCAAATATCGCCCTTATTTGAGATATTTAATCTTACTTAGATTTCAGTTTTTGCAGTGTAGGATGGGGGTTGATAGTTTTTTTTTGTGCACCCCTAATAATTATGGATCAAAATATGCATTTTGTTTACATGCAGCAGGACAAAATGCTTCTTGTGGGCCTGAAAATACCCACACGCGTATGGGGAAGCTCTCTGGGGGGAAGCGGCGGGCGTACGCCACCCACAGTGTTGCCCCGACAGAGCGCTCTGTCTGCTGAACCAGACGATGCAGGAAGCGAGAAAGTCAACCTTGTCATGCGCTGGTATGAAGGATGTAAGATCCGCTGCTGGCTCACCCCTTCTCTACACTTTTGCTCACTGGCTGGGTCAATATATGAGGAGCTAATATTAGCCAGACAGACGGGGGCGAGGAGCATGTCCCAGAATTGTCATTCCTGCAGGGGCCGCAAGCTTGTGGAGGGAATAATATGATGGGCTGCCAAGCTTTGTGGCGTCATATCAGGAGTGTGTCGTGTAATTAGATGCTCTTTTATACTAATCACTTTTTCCTGGGATAAATACACACCAGGCTTTATTTCCTAATGAAAGTCCGCGGATTAATGAGCGCACACCTCGACACGCAACACATTAATGTGCACCCTCGGCGTGACTGTCCAAATGTCACCCAGATCACAGCGGAGAATGCGAGAAAGGGGAGAGATTTAAGTAGATGAGAGGAGAAGTGCGGCATGAGATGAGAATGGGTGGGGAAGGGAGTCGGGGGGTCACGGCGCCGAGAGGAATGCGATGGAGGTGGAAGGGCAGACAGATGGGAAGGACGAGGTTGTAGACAGGGATTGTTATCCTGACACCAGGGACGGGAGAAATGTGGACAGTGACTGCTCTATAATCCGCACGCATTCATGTCTTCATCTTTGTATGAGGAGTGCACGCCATAGCCAAATCAGCTCGGCTATTAGTCAGAGAAAAAAGGTGCTGAGCAGATTATTTCTCCATGCTTTGGGGCCATTCGCACCAGTGTTACTGAAAAGGCGCCGCCGTCACTTTTCGTACGATTTAGTATGACAGAAAAAATCCAGACTAGTTGACAGAAAAAAAATCCCGATATTCTGACAAAAAAAATCCAGACTTTTTTTGACCGAAAAAAATCCAGATTTTTGGACAGAAAAAAATCTGATTTTTTGACAGAAAAAATCCAGATTTTTTGACAGAAAAAATCCAGATTTTTTGACGCAAACAATCCAGATTTTTGGACAGGAAAAATCCAGATTTTTGGACAGAAAAAAATCAAGATTTTTGAACAGAAAAAATCCTGACTTTTTGACAAAAAAAAATTCTGACTTTTTGACAGAAAAAAATCCAGACTTTTTGACAGAAAAAAAATCCAGACTTTTTGACAAAAAAAATCCAGGCTTTTTGACAGAAAAAAAATCCAGGCTTTTTGACATTAAAATCCAGAGTTTTTGACAGAAAAAATCCAGAGTTTTTGACAGAAAAAAAACAGACTTTTTGACAGAAAAAAACAGACTTTTTGACAGAAAAAAATTCAGATTTTTTCTTTGCAGAAAAAAATCCCGATTTTTTTTTTGCAGAAAAAAATCCCGATTTTTTTTGACAGAAAAAAATCCCGATTTTTTTTGACAGAAAAAATCCCAATTATTTGACAAAAAAAATCTTGACTGTTTGACAGAAAAAATCCAGACTTTTTGACAGAAGAAATCCCGATTTTTTGACAGAAAAAAATCCAGACTTTTTGACAGAAAAAAATCCAGACTTTTTGACAGAAAAAAATCCAGACTTTTTGACAGAAAAAAACAGACTTTTTGACAGAAAAAAATTCAGATTTTTTTTTTGCAGAAAAAAATCCCGATTTTTTTTTTGCAGAAAAAAATCCCGATTTTTTTTGACAGAAAAAAATCCCGATTTTTTTTGACAGAAAAAATCCCAATTATTTGACAAAAAAAATCCTGACTGTTTGACAGAAAAAATCCAGACTTTTTGACAGAAGAAATCCCGATTTTTTGACAGAAAAAAATCCAGACTTTTTGACAGAAAAAAATCCAGACTTTTTGACAGAAAAAATCCAGGCTTTTTGACAAAAAAATCCAGACTTTTTGACAGAAAAAATCCAGGTTTTTTGACAAAAAAAATCCAGGCTTTTTGACCAAAAAAATCCAGGCTTTTTGACAGAAAAAAATCCAGGCTTTTTGACATTAAAAAATCCAGAGTTTTTGACAGAAAAAATCCAGAGTTTTTGACAGAAAAAATCCAGAGTTTTTGACAGAAAAAAATCCAGACTTTTTGACAGAAAAAACCCAGACTTTTTGACAGAAAAAAATCCAGATTTTTTTTTTGCAGAAAAAAATCCAGATTTTTTTTTGACAGAAAAAAATCCCGATTTTGTTTGACAGAAAAAATCCCAATTATTTGACAAAAAAAATCCCGACTGTTTGACAGAAAAAATCCAGACTTTTTGACGGAAGAAATCCCGATTTTTTTGCCAGAAAAAAATCCCGATTATTTGACAAAAAAAATCCTGACTGTTTGACAGAAAAAAAATCCAAACTTTTTGACAGAAAAAAATCCAGACTTTTTGACAGAAAACAATCCAGACTTTTTGACAGAAAAAATCCTGACTTTTTGACAGAAAAAAATCCTGACTTTTTGACAGAAAAAAATCCTGACATTTTGACAGGAAAAAATCCAGACTTTTTGACAGAAAAAATCCAGATTTTTTGACGGAAAAAAATCCCAATTATTTGACAAAAAAAATCCTGACTGTTTGACAGAAAAAATCTAGACTTTTTGACAGAAGAAATCCCGATTTTTTTTGACAGAAAAAAATCCCGATTATTTGACCAAAAAAATCCTGACTGTTTGACAGAAAAAAATCCAGAGTTTTTGACAGAAAAAAATCCAGAGTTTTTGACAGAAAAAAATCCAGACTTTTTGACAGAAAAAATCCAGGCTTTTTGACAGAAAAAATCCAGACTTTTTGGCAGAAAAAATCCAGGCTTTTTGACATTTAAAAATCCAGAGTTTTTGACAGAAAAAATCCAGTTTTTGACAGAAAAAAACCAGACTTTTTGACAGAAAAAAAACAGACTTTTTGACAGAAAAAAAATCCCGATTTTTTTTTTTGACAGAAAAAAATCCCGAATTATTTTGACAGAAAAAAATCCCAATTTTTTTTGACAGAAAAAAACCCAATTTTTTTGACAGAAAAAAAATCCCGATTTTTTTTTTTACAGAAAAATACCCGACTTTTTTACAGAAAAAATCCCGAATTTTTGACAGAATAAATCTAGACTTTTGACAGAAAAAATCCCGACTTTTTGACAGAAAAAAATCCAGACTTTTTGACCAAAAAAATCCAGACTTGTTGAATGTAAAAATCCAGACTTTTTGACAAAAACAAATCCAGACTTTTTGACAGAAGAAATACAGGCTTTTTGACAGAAAAAAATCCAGAGTTTTTGACAGAAAAAAATCCAGAGTTTTTGACAGAAAAAAATCTAGACTTTTTGACAGAAAAAATCCAGACTTTTTGACAGAAAAAAAATCCAGACTTTTTGACAGAAAAGAAACAGACTTTTAGGCCAGTGGTTCTCAAACTTTTTCCACTAAGTACCACCTCAGAAAAAAACTTGGCTGTCCAAGTACTACCTTAATGACCAACATTAAAATACAGTAGTGTAGTAGGACTAAGTATCCAATAGAAACAAGGCAGATGTTTTGTACATGTTGTACATGTAAACAAACTGCAGTGAGTTCAAGGATGGCTGAAAGTCGTAGGACAAAACGGCACTCGTCAAATACTGTATTCAGTGAAGCATGTTTTATATAAACAGTGGGATTTCTAACAATTAGGAATATTTGTGTCATGTTTGTCCTCCTACAGAAACCATATTAAAACACAAAATATATTTTTTCTACAATCTTTTTCCATTTTCATACATTTTTGAAAAAGCTCCAGAGAGCCACTAGGGTGGCGCTAAAGAGCTGCACGGTTGCCAACCCCCTTGCTGGCTGGATGGATAGACTAGTTTTAATCCTCTAAAAAATTGATAATTAATTTACTATAGCATAAAACATACAGATGAAGAATATTAGAAACGTTATTGAATTTAGTTCAATTTACATTCTGCCGTTTTGCTCCATTTTTTATATTTTTTACTTGTGCCAGGAGGTTATGTTAAGTTATGGATTGATGGATGGATAGACTTCATTAATTCTCTAAAAAAGAACAACAGTTATTTGCTTCAGCGTGAAATAAAGATAAAGAAGGTGAGAAACACTATTAAATTCAGTTCAATTTACACTGTGCCTTTTTGCTCTATTTTTCTTGATGTGATTTTTATTTTTTTTTACCGATGCTGATTGTTATAGATGTGTGATAGATGGATAAATAGATGCATATACTTTATTAACCCTCTAAAAAAGAGGAAATTAATTTGCTTCAGTGTGTAAAAAAAAAATAAGGTGAGAAACACTATTGAATTTAGTACAATTTACACTGTCTTTTTGCTCTACTTTTGCTGACGTAATTTTTTTTGTTTTTTTACCACTCCCAGGAGGTTGTGTGAAGTGTGTTTGTGTGTGTGTGCATGCGTGTGTGTATGCAAGCTAGAGACCCTGCAGAGAAAAAGTTAGTGGAGACAAACGTGTTTACTCGGTTTATTTTATTCCGCTACTGATAACTCAAAAAGTTATGGACGGGCTTTTCATCTAACTTTTAAAGAAATGTCCAAAATGGAATAAGGAACAAGTGATTACATTTTGGGGCTGATCCGGATCATTTCTCCTTACGTTTACAATACAAGCTTCAACCTCTGTGTGTGTATGCTAGCGGCCCCGCCTCCACCCACAGACAAAGACAGTGGATGACTGACAAAAAGTTTCACTGCGTTTCCTTAATTCTGCTATGGGCAAATTTTAATTCAACTTTCAGGAAATGTCAGAAATGGAGCAAGAATGCTCTGCCTCGGAATTCATGCACCCCTGCATCTGCGTATGTATACGAATCAAAGGAATGTGCAAACATAATTGCGCATTGAAGAAGTTTTCCACGTGAGTGCAATCATTACCCTAAATAACACTTTATTTTTGTATTTTGTCAAATAATATAGGTTATGTTTTGGTATTTTCCATGGGAAACCAAAAGCGCTCCCAGCATGCCATGCAGAACTTGATTTTCAACATCTTCACATGAATCCATAACCCAATAAATTAGATGGTTTAATAGTATGTAGTGTAAAACATGTACATTAAATGATCAAATACAAAAATAAAGAGTTACTTAGAGTAATGATTATACCGTATTTTCTGGACTACAGAGCGCACCCACTAAATTAAAAAAAAAGAAAAAAAAAAAAAAAGTATTAGCTGCACCGGACGAGAAGCCGCGGATATATACGTTGTGATATATATATATATATATATATATATATATATATATATATACATACATATGTGTATATATATATATATATATATATATATATGTGTATATATATATATGTGTGTATACATATATCAAATCAAATCAAATCAACTTTATTTATAAAGCACATTTAAAATTTACCACAGGGGTAGCCAAAGTGCTGTACAATGAGCAGGTTAAAAGATAAAACGAGTACCGAGCAAACACAACACAACACAAACAGAACATGATAAAAAATAAATAATTAAAATAGAATTAATAAAAACATAAAAACATAAAAACAGGATCACAGCAGGTGTATTATGGGGCGCCATTGCAGGATGGATATCACTCAGTGTTAAAAGCCATGGAATAAAAGTATGTTTTTAAGAGAGATTTAAAAACAGGAAGAGAGGAGGCTTGTCTAACACTCAGGGGTAGGTCGTTCCAGAGCTTGGGAGCAGCAACGGCGAAAGCTCTGTCACCTCTAAGCTTCAGCCTTGTGTCAGGGACCGTCAACAGCAGCTGATCGGCTGATCTTAAGGATCGGGTGGGGCAGTAAGGCTGAAGGAGGTCGGAGAGATAGGTTGGCGCGAGGTTGTTTAGACCTTTAAAAACAAATAAAAGGAGTTTAAAATGTATTCGGTAACGCACAGGGAGCCAGTGAAGGGACGCTAAAATAGGGGTGATGTGCTCACGTCTGCGGGTCTGTGTTAGCAGACGAGCAGCAGAGTTCTGCACGAGCTGCAGGCGGGCGAGGGAGGCCTGGCTAATGCCAACATACAGGGCATTACAGTAATCAAGACGAGTCGAGATAAAAGCGTGGATTAATTTCTCAAGATCATGTCTTGATAGAAGCGGTTTCACTTTCGCTATTTGGCGTAATTGATAAAAGCTTTTTTGAACGACGCTGCTGATTTGTTTTTCGAATTTAAAATCTGAGTCAAACTTTACCCCCAGGTTTGTGACAGAGTCGCTGAGATACGGGGTCAGAGTGCCGAGGTCAACGTTGGGGGAGGGAGAGCGACTTGGACCGAACAACATAACTTCTGTTTTGTCTTCATTTAGGCTCAGGAAGTTAGCTGAAAGCCAGACTTTGATGTCGTGCAGGCAGTCAATAAGACTTTGAACCGTGTTATTTTGTGCCATGGGAAAATAAATCTGGCAATCATCGGCATAAAAATGAAATGCAATACTGTACTTCCTAAAAATAGAACCAAGGGGGAGAAGGTAAAGCGCAAATAAAATTGGGGCAAGGATTGAGCCCTGGGGGACCCCATGTGGTAAAGGAGCTGTGGACGACATAAAACTGTCTACTTTTACACAAAAACTCCTGTCGGTTAGGTACGACCGGAACCAGTTGAGGGCGACGCCCTTAATGCCCACACAGTTCTCAAGACGAGTGATTAAGGTGGCGTGGTCGACGGTGTCGAACGCAGCAGACAGATCTAAAAGCACCAGGACAACATATTTACCAGAATCAGTGGACAGGAGGATATCGTTAAAAACTTTTAGAAGCGCTGACTCTGTGCTGTGGAGGGCTTTAAAACCGGACTGGAACAGCTCAGTGATACCATTATCCTCTAAGAAGGGCAGCAACTGACTGTAGACAACCTTCTCTAATATTTTGGAAATGTATGGAAGATTAGAGATAGGTCTGAAGTTAGAGAGGAGAGAGGGGTCGAGGCTGGGTTTTTTAAGTAGAGGTCGTACCACTGCATGTTTAAACTCTACTGGAACTATTCCAGAAGAGAGGCTACTATTGATAATGTTAAGGACACTTGATCCAATAGTAGCAAGTACCTCCTTAAACAGGCGAGGTGGGAGGGCATCTGCAGGAGAACCAGAGGGCTTCATATGACTAACTGTGTCACTTAAAAAAGAAAAGGACACCGGCTCAAACTGATGGAAAACAGAAGAGAAATGCAGGGGAACAGAAGGGTCATATGAAGGCTGAGATAGACTGGCTCTAGTTGACACAATTTTGTCAGTGAAAAATTGGAGACAATTTTCACAGAATTCAAAAGAAGCATCAAAACCAGCAGATTTGGGAGCATCAATGACAGTGTTAATAGTTTTAAACAGAACTCTGGGGTTGTTACAGTTAGAAGATATAATCTGAGATAGATATATATTCATTTCTGCTTTTACAGTCATCTGAAAGGAAAACAGGCTTTCTTTAAAAATGGCAAAGGACACATGCAGCCTGTCTTTTTTCCATTTTCTCTCTGCTCTTCTACATACGCGCCTGGCAGCCCGAGTGACGTCATTCAACCAGGGTTGAGGCGTGGCTTTAGCGCGGCGGCATTTGAAAGGCGCGATCGTGTCCAGTGTTTGTGAACAGATAGAGTTGAACCCAGAAACCAACTCTTCAGTATTCAGACACACAGATGCTGCAGAATTATCATCACAAAGAGTCGAAAAAATAGAGGAGAACCGAGCAGGAGACGAAGAATTAAACATGCGAGAGCGTTGGGGCGGTGCGCACAATTTAACTGGACACTGCGTGGCAATATCAAACAGGATCGGCATGTGATCAGAGAACACAGCGTCGCAAATGTCCAAATTAAAAACACACAAACCATACGAGAGCACTAAATCGAGTGTATGCCCGCGTTCATGTGTAGAACCACACACAGACTGTACAAAGTTAAATGAGTCGATTATATTCAGGAAGCTCCTGGAAAGCGGCTCATCTGGACAGCAGGTGTGAATATTAAAATCACCCACAATAAGGACACGATCATATTTGGGCAGGATTTCAGCCAGAAATTCAGAAAAGTCAGTTATAAAGTCTTTGTGGTACTTGGGTGGTCGATAGATGACGGCACACAGGACGACATCAGAAAGACCCAGTTCAAACATGCACAGTTCGAAGCTTGAAAAGGAGGATTGTAGGCGGATCTGACGGCATTTAAAGTCATTTTTAAAAACGACTGCTAATCCTCCTCCTTTTCGACCGGACGGCCGTGGGGAATTAAAGTAGGAACACTCCGGAGGCAGAAGTTCATTAAGAGGGGCGGACTCACCGGCTCTCAGCCATGTCTCCGTCACACAGAGGAAGTCCAGTCCGCGGGAAGTGAAGAAATCCTTCAGGATAAAAGTTTTGTTTGTCAAAGATCTTGCGTTCACAAGACCGAACCTGGCGGGGGCCAGCACGTCCAAGGCCGCAATTAATCCGGGTGGGGCCCGACACACAGCCCGCAGGTGGCGGTGATCCACCCCGCGCCTCCGGGGGCGGGGACAGCAGGAGCGACGACGGCAAGCTTCTTCCTCCAAACCAACGATAGGAACCAGCCAAGAGCCGATAGGATCGAGCGAGCGTGGGTGCAGGAGGAGACCGGATACCGCACCATTCATCCTTCGGGGAGCCACGGGAAGCCGGGCCAGGAGTGCCCTAACTTTCACCAGCTGGCCGCCACGTTTACCGCGGCGCCGGAGACGCTTCCGCCGGGGGAGAGGAGCCAGGGGGCGGGAAAGGAAGGCAGGAATCCGGCCAGGTGAAAAAGCTGACTGGGACGCCGTCACGTTATCGATGGGAAAATGCATTTTTAGACAATATGATTTGCCTGAGTAGCTAGGAGACCCCGAGAGTAACAAGCGGTAGAAAATGGATAAGAAAGGACAGATTTTTTTTTTTTTAATTACATTTAAAATAATAATTGTTTTATTTTTAATTTGGGACTTCACATGGTACACTGGCAGTTTGGGGACCCCTAGTTTAGAAAGTAAAGATTGTTTTAGTTATATTGTAAAACTTAATGACGTTGCTTGGAGTGCTGGATGAAGAATCCATACGAGTAGAAAAGCTATGGACGACGAGAAAGACAGAACGGCACTAGTACTTCCGGTTCAAAGATTTAAACAGCAGGAAACACTGTAGGCATTCACCCAGCAGAACTCTTTTTGCTATTGTGAGGTAGCAATTTAGTTTTTGTTTCATTTTATTTTGAAATAATACAGAGAGGGACAAGCAGTAGAAAATGGATGGCTGGATGAATAACAAACGGTTGGGGTTTTAAATTGAACATTTTCTTTGCTGAAATGTCATTCTTTACGACACAAGCCAACATATCTGTGAGTCCAAGCTACATATTCAAGGTTCAATTCAGAAGACACTGAGGTTTATTCCTAAAGGCGTCAAATTAATGATGCTGTTGTCGTCATATGACTATTTAACTATTCCCGTTTTTACTAGGGCATGTGAACGCACCGTTTGACAGTGGAGGCAACACAGGAATACTGTGATCTTGCCTGTTGGCCTATTTCTACGTGTGTGTGCGCTCGCTCCTGCAATGGTGTGGTTTGCAGCAGCCTCTTTACACTTGGCAGGGGGCCGTCACCTCCACCCCCGGCCCCCCGCCCCCTTCTCCCCTCCACTGCCCTATAATGCAGAAATGACTCTCCTTCTGTGGATAACGGCAGTGGAGAGTCGAGCAGGCACTATTTCTGTCCGCAGGCTAACCCACTCAGCCTTGACTTCATTGTGCAACGTGGTGGTGTCCGTGTGTCCGTGTGTGTGTGTGTGTGTGTGTGTGTGTGTGTGTGTGTGCGCGCGCGTGTGTGTGTGTGTGTGTGCGCCCTGTTGTTGACGTACTCTGACAGTAGGTTAGTCAGGAAAAAAATGTGACAAATGCACATTTTGTGCCTCATAACACACAAGACCAGCTTTGTTCACATATTTGTCCCTTTCACTTACCTTAAAGTACGTGTACAACAAATTTTTCACAACAAGCTTGTGGAGGGGGCGTGGCCTGCGGGCCTTCAGCGAAGCGGGGTGTGCCAGGACCGGCCTCGAAGTCAGCGACAGGTGATTAGATAATAAGGCCCACCTGGGCCATCTACGCACCTGTCGCTGACTTCGAGGACGGTCCTGGCACACCCCGCTTCGCTGCAGGGCCACAGGCCACGCCCCCTCCACAAAGCTTTTATAATTTTTGCATAGAATGTATATATTATTAATGTTGTAAATCCAAATCTTTATATGTCGAGAAAAGGGTGGTCCTAAAGAGGTAGGCATTTTTCAGAGGTCTCTAGAAGGTAAGAAATACAAGGGTGTGTGTGTGTGTGTGTGTGTGTGTGTGTGTGTGTGTGTGTGTGCGCCATGTTGTTGACGTACTCTGACAGTAGGTTAGTCGGGAAAAAAATGTGACAAATGCACATTTTGTGCCTCATAACACACAGGACCAGCTTTGTTCACATATTTGTCCCTTTCACTTACATTAAAGTACGTGTACAACTCATTTTTCACAACAAGCTTGTGGAGGGGGGCGTGGCCTTCAGGCCTGCAGCGAAGCGGGGTGTGCCAGGACCGGCCTCGAAGTCAGCGACAGGTGATTAGATAATACGGCCCACCTGGGCCATCTACGCACCTGTCGCTGACTTCGAGGACGGTCCTGGCACACCCCGCTTCGCTGCAGGCCCGCAGACCACGCCCCCCTCCACAAAGCTTTTTTAATTTTTGCATAGAATGTATATATTATTAATGTTGTAAATCCAAATTTTTATATGTCGAGAAAAGGGTGGTCCTAAAGAGGTAGGCATTTTTCAGAGGTCTCAAGAAGGCGTGAAATACAAGGATGTGTGTGTGTGTGTGTGTGTGTGTGTGTGTGTGTGTGTGTGTGTGTGTGTGTGTGTGTGTGTGTGTGTGTGTGTGTGTGTGTGTGTGTGTGTGCCCTGTTGTTGACGTACTCTGACAGTAGGTTAGTCAGGAAAAAATGTGACAAATGCACACATTTTGTGCCTCATAACACACAAGACCAGCTTTGTTCACATATTTGTCCCTTTCACTTACCTTAAAGTACGCGTTACCCTTTTTTTTTTTTTTTTCAATTCAGAATCTGGACCATTCTCTTTTTTTTTTCCCTTTTTTTCGCCTTCCAGACCATGAGATAATAAATTTAGCTGGAGTGTAAATAGAGTGAAGTGCTTTTACAAATACTTTGCTATCTATTTCTCTCTTGTGTACACAAACACAAGCGAGTCAGCGCATTTTTTCCCCAATGGGCTTGACATCAACATTGTCTCTCAATAAGATGAACACGTACGCTTTGGAAGGCAATTTGGGAATGAGTAATTGGGTTGAAATTCATGACATTTAAGGTCGTTATCATGCAGTTTATCACTCCTCCAGGAATCAATCGTGCCAATATATAGAAATTCAACCAATCCCCACACTTGTTCAAGTCCCAAAACTTCCTTACATCAAGTATTTTGGTCAATCAGCGTCATTTTTGCCAAACAAATTTGTCTCACTCAAGCAAATGTTTTATCGAAACTTATATTTGTTTTTACGAAACAGTAACAGCAACGATACATCAACTTTGTATTGCAAACGGCACAACAGGGCTTCAAAGTGTGACGTGGAAACGCAATGCATCAAAAGTCTTCCAGCATTGGAATAGCATCTTTACATTGGGTTGAATGCAGTCATGGGCAGTTACTAGCTACATGTAGCTAAGCTACGCAGCTTAACTACATTTTTCCCGGGAGCTTGGCGGTTGCTTAGCTACTTTTTTAACGAATAATTTTTCCTGTAGCTTACCGGTATGTAATGTGTACAGGAGGAAGGAGACGGCACAGAAAGGAGGGACGTCGTACAAACCCCGTTTCCATATGAGTTGGGAAATTGTGTTAGATGTAAATATAAACGGAATACAATGATTTGCAAATCCTTTTCAACCCATATTCAATTGAATGCACTACAAAGACAATATATTTGATGTTCAAACTCATAAACTTTTTTTTTTTTTTTGCAAATAATAATTAACTTGGAATTTCATGGCTGCAACACATGCCAAAGTAGTTGGGAAAAGGCATGTTCACCACTGTGTTACATCACCTTTCCTTTTAACAACACTCAGTAAACGTTTGGGAACTGAGGAGACACATTTTTTAAGCTTCTCAGGTGGAATTCTTTCCCATTCTTGCTTGATGTACAGCTTAAGTTGTTCAACAACTCCGTTGTGGTATTTTAGGCTTCATAATGAGCCACACATTTTCAATGGTAGACAGGTCTGGACTACAGGCAGGCCAGTCTAGTACCCGCACTCTTTTACTATGAAGTCACGTTGATGTAAGACGTGGCTTGGCATTTTCTTGCTGAAATAAGCAGGGGCGTCCATGGTAACGTTACTTGAATGGCAACATATGTTGCTCCAAAACCTATATGTACCTCTCATCATTAATGGTGCCTTCACAGATGTGTAAGTTACCCATGTCTTGCCCAATAATACACCCCCATACCATCACAGATGCTGGCTTTTCCACTTTGCGCCTATAACAATCCGGATGGTACTTTTCCTCTTTGGTCCGGAGGACACGACGTCCACAGTTTCCAAAAACAATTTGAAATGTGGACTTGTCAGACCACAGAACACTTTTCCACTTTGTATCAGGCCGGATTAAAAATCTTAATGGGCCGCATGTGGCCCTAGGGCTGTATTTTGCCTAGATCTGTTTTAGACTGCAGTGAGGTAGCTTACATCAAAGCTACAAGCTACAAAAAGAGAAAACGTGGACTGCGAATCCAGGCCAAAAAAAATATGGAGAACATACAGGTAAAAGCCAGTAAATTAGAATATTTTGAAAAACTTGATTTATTTCAGTAATTGCATTCAAAAGGTGTAACTTGTACATTATATTTATTCATTGCACACAGACTGATGCATTCAAATGTTTATTTCATTTAATTTTGATGATTTGAAGTGGCAACAAATGAAAATCCAAAATTCCGTGTGTCACAAAATTAGAATATTACTTAAGGCTAATACAAAAAAGGGATTTTTAGAAATGTTGGCCAACTGAAAAGTATGAAAATGAAAAATATGAGCATGTACAATACTCAATACTTGGTTGGAGCTCCTTTTGCCTCAATTACTGCGTTAATGCGGCGTGGCATGGAGTCGATGAGTTTCTGGCACTGCTCAGGTGTTATGAGAGCCCAGGTTGCTCTGATAGTGGCCTTCAACTCTTCTGCGTTTTTGGGTCTGGCATTCTGCATCTTCCTTTTCACAATACCCCACAGATTTTCTATGGGGCTAAGGTCAGGGGAGTTGGCGGGCCAATTTAGAACAGAAATACCATGGTCCGTAAACCAGGCACGGGTAGATTTTGCGCTGTGTGCAGGCGCCAAGTCCTGTTGGAACTTGAAATCTCCATCTCCATAGAGCAGGTCAGCAGCAGGAAGCATGAAGTGCTCTAAAACTTGCTGGTAGACGGCTGCGTTGACCCTGGATCTCAGGAAACAGAGTGGACCGACACCAGCAGATGACATGGCACCCTAAACCATCACTGATGGTGGAAACTTTACACTAGACTTCAGGCAACGTGGATCCTGTGCCTCTCCTGTCTTCCTCCAGACTCTGGGACCTCGATTTCCAAAGGAAATGCAAAATTTGCATGGTTGGGTGATGGTTTGGGGTGCCATGTCATCTGCTGGTGTCGGTCAACTCTGTTTCCTGAGATCCAGGGTCAACGCAGCCGTCTACCAGCAAGTTTTAGAGCACTTCATGCTTCCTGCTGCTGACCTGCTCTATGGAGATGGAGATTTCAAGTTCCAACAGGACTTGGCGCCTGCACACAGCGCAAAATCGACCCGTGCCTGGTTTACGGACCATGGTATTTCTGTTCTAAATTGGCCCGCCAACTCCCCTGACCTTAGCCCCATAGAAAATCTGTGGGGTATTGTGAAAAGGAAGATGCAGAATGCCAGACCCAAAAACGCAGAAGAGTTGAAGGCCACTATCAGAGCAACCTGGGCTCTCATAACACCTGAGCAGTGCCAGAAACTCATCGACTCCATGCCACGCCGCATTAACGCAGTAATTGAGGCAAAAGGAGTTCCAACCAAGTATTGAGTATTGTACATGCTCATATTTTTCATTTTCATACTTTTCAGTTGGCCAACATTTCTAAAAATCCCTTTTTTGTATTAGCCTTAAGTAATATTCTAATTTTGTGACACGCGGAATTTTGGATTTTCATTTGTTGCCACTTCAAATCATCAAAATTAAATGAATGCATTTGAATGCATCAGTCTGTGTGCAATGAATAAATATAATGTACAAGTTACACCTTTTGAATGCAATTACTGAAATAAATCAAGTTTTTCAAAATATTCTAATTTACTGGCTTTTACCTGTACAATGACCTGGATGAATGAAAACATCCATCCATACATACGGAGAAAATCCATGATGATTGGTTGGTGTTCGTATGATGAGTCACAATTGGCTAAGGTTAGGGTGAAACATTGCGGACTGGCCAATCAGAGGCAAAACTAGTAAGCAAAATCATAACAGTCACGCACTCATGTCACATGACGACGAGGAAGTCGGAGACAGAGGGACGCTTCAAGCTGACCACTCAAAAACAGATTAGATTATTCCTGTAATGATGAAGACAACAATGCATGTTCTTAGCCATATTTAGACAAATGTATGCGTTGTAACCTTAGTTTTTAGTTATTTACTCTGTAAACCAAAATCATAACTGCTTTCTTCATCTAAGACGTCCAACACAAATTTAGTAACACACATTAAGGTGAGTTGAGTTCATGAAACGCTTTACTGCACATAACTACAGATGTCCAATATCCGATATTCCGATATTGTCCAACTCTTAATTACCGATTCCGATATCAACCGACACCGATATATACAGTCGTAGAATTAACACATTATTATGCCTAATTTTGTTGTGATGCCCCGCTGGATGCATTAAACAATGTAACAAAGTTTTCCAAAATAAATCAACTCAAGTCATAGAAAAAAATGCCAACATGGCACTGCCATATTTATTATTGAAGTCACAAAGTGCATTATTTTTCTTAACATGCCTCAAAACAGCAGCTTGGAATTTGGGACATGCTCTCCCTGAAAGAGCATGAGGAGGTTGGGTTGGGGGGGGGGGGGGGGGGGGGGCGGGGTTTAGGTGGGGGGGGGGCAGCGGCGGGTGTATATTGTAGCGTCCCGGAAGAGTTAGTGCTACTTCCAAGTTGACATGTATTTCTGGATTGATTTAACCTTTTTTTAATCCGTTGAGAGTATTTTTCAACATTTTTTTTTTTGTCTTTTAGAACAGATTTTCATTTGCAATGCTGACCTAGCAAAGAAGCTGCATGTATATGTTAGAGATGTTGAAGTGTGATGAGAATCTCTCCTCATATCTCATATACCAACAAAAAGTACTCCTATAGATCGCCCAACAGTTCACAAATGCTCTTAATGTGCGGGGACAATTGTGTTAATGAGGAGAATCTCTGCTACTTTAACTGTCATGATGGCTACGTTCACACTGCAGGGTAGGATGTCCACTTTGGATTTTTTTTTTGTGTCAAATCTGTTCTTTTTATGTTCAATACATGTTAAAAATATTGAAGTGTGATGAAAATCTCTCATCGTGTCTCACAAAATTTAGCGCTGTAGATCGCTCTCAACGGTTCACAAATGCTCTTAATGTGCAAGGTTTAATGTGTCGGAACATAAATGAATGTTTAAGATGGACAAACACTTTTCAAGCGTAAAATAAACACCAAGAATGTTTTTAACATAACGACAGTGCAGATAGCGAACAATAAGTAAGCCTTTGTTGGAGTTTATTTCTGTTGTTATAATAAATAATTCCTATTATTAGTTATTATAAATTAAAACAGTGCAGTAATATACATTTGTTCTGCCATCTAGTATCTACTTTTGTGGTATACTGTGTTTTTTTTTTGTATACTTTGCGGTGTAAAACGAGTAAAACATCAATGAAGTATTTGTTTTTCAATTGTTGTTGCAATCCTGCGCTTCCTTTGGTTAAAGTTACAAGTAACACTTAAAACATTGATAACAAATTTATGAATCACATGTTAAATCCAAGTTACTGAAGAAAAATAGGCATTAAAACATCACAATTTTTGCCAGTATTTCAGGCATTTTCTCGGTCGCAAAGACAGCCTGTGAAATCCTGGTTTCTACGAGCTGTACTGTGGCTCTCTGACATTTATTCTATGGGCAGAATGTCTTGGGATGTGGGATGCACAGGGCGGGAAAAAGTGTGGTAACTTTATGGAAATGTTCCATGGATTCATAATTATCATCATAATTATTAGCTACTTAACCTTAGGTAACCTCCTGAGACCCAGCAATGCATTTTTTTGTCTTCTACCAGCCTTATTTCCAATGAAGAAAACACTACAAGAAGAGGACATCAAACTCACAGGAAGCTGTGATAGCTTAAAAGGGGGGTCCCCAATACAGTACATGTAAGATAATAAGGTACACCATTAATACAGTTTTCACATGCTGACATCCTCATCATCATCTTTTTTTTTTATTCCTTTCATGAAAATGCATATATACAAGCCATATACAGTTGACACTTTCATTGTTTTTTTTGGTTTCTTATACATTTCCATGATCAGAAAGGAGCAGACGGAAGAATACTATTCTTATATTTATCTACCCCCTTTTTAACACAAATTATTTTAGATGACTTTATCACTGTTCCCTCCACCAGCACCCGAACTCCAACATACTTTTCATTTTCGTTTAAAGGCCTACTGAAATGCGATTTTCTTACTTAAACGGGGATAGCAGGTCCATTCTATGTGTCATACTTGATCATTTCGCGATATTTGCCATATTTTTGCTGAAAGGATTTAGTAGAGAACATCGACGATAAAGTTTGCAACTTTTGGTCGCTGATAAAAAAGCCTTGCCTGTACCGGAAGTAGCAGACGATATGCGCGTGACGTCACAGGTTGTGGAGCTCCTCACATCCGCACATTGTTTACAATCATGGCCACCAGCAGCGAGAGCGATTCGGACCGAGAAAGTGACGATTTCCCCATTAATTTGAGCGAGGATGAAAGATTTGTGGATGAGGAAAGTGAGAGTGAAGGACTAGAGGGCAGTGGGAGCGATTCAGATAGGGAAGATGCTGTGAGAGGCGGGTGGGACCTGATATTCAGCTGGGAATGACTAAAACAGTAAATAAACACAAGACATATATATACTCTATTAGCCACAACACAACGAGCCTTATATTTAATATGCCACAAATTAATCCCGCATAACAAACACCTCCCCCCTCCCGTCCATATAACCCGCCAATACAACTCAAACACCTGCACAACACACTCAATCCCACAGCCCAAAGTACCGTTCACTTCCCCAAAGTTCATACAGCACATATATTTCTCCAAAGTCCCCAAAGTTACGTACGTGACATGCACATAGCGGCACGCACGTATGGGCAAGCGATCAAATGTTTGGAAGCCGCAGCTGCATGCGTACTCACGGTATCACGTCTGTGTATCCAACTCAAAGTCCTCCTGGTAAGAGTCTCTGTTGTCCCAGTTCTCCACGGGCCAATGGTAAAGCTTGACTGTCATCTTTCGGGAATGTAAACAATGAAACACCGGCTGTGTTATCCGGCACAACAGTCAAGAGGTGCATTCTACGGCGGGGGTGCGTTATCCGGCACAACACCTGCCGCAAAATACCGCTTCCCACCTACAGCTTTCTTCTTTGCTGTCTCCATTGTTCATTGAACAAATTGCAAAAGATTCACCAACACAGATGTCCAGAATACTGTGGAATTTTGCGACGAAAACAGACGACTTAATAGCTGGCCACCATGCTGTCCCAAAATGTCCTCTACAATCCGTGACGTCACGCGCTGACGTCATCATACCAAGACGTTTTCAGCAGGATATTTCGCGCGAAATTTAAAATTGCACTTTAGTAAGCTAACCCGGTCGTATTGGAATTTGTTGCAATGTTAAGATTTCATCATTGATGTATAAACTATCAGACTGCGTGGTCGGTAGTAGTGGGATTCAGTAGGCCTTTAAGCATTTTCAAAATGACACGTCCAATCAAAATCAAAAATCAGTTTGATATAATTCCAGTTGTCTCTTTTTGTAACTCCTTTTAAATTCAAAGATATTCTTGCAACTTTTCAAGTCTTTGTCTGGAGAATTCCATGCTTTCACACCAGCAACAGACAAGCACATTTGTTTCAAATTTGTTCGCACTCTTGGATGTTTAAAATCATACGGCCTTCTGTGGTCCTCATCTTCAGACGTGAACACAAATAACTTTTGTAAGTCCTTCGGAAGAACTTTATTTCTAGCTTTGAACATCACCAATAGAGTATGCAATTCTACAGTGTCTTTTAGGTCTAATAATCCGGACCTAATGAAGAGTGGATTTGTGTGGTATCTATATCCTACTGTAAAAAAACATTTCCTAAACCATTGCATACATTCATAAATCCTTAAAGTTCCAATTTACACTCTTGAATTCATTTTCTGGTGAAGTCTTGCACATTGTAGTTTGCCAATAACATGCATACCTATTTCAGTATGCATGCTACAATAATAGATGTTCAATAATGAATGTTACAATAAACAACATCTCTTGCATTGTATGATTGGTATTCTTTTTTTAATCCTTTGGGGTTCATGGTGTGGTATAATATAGAAATAATTCATGTTTCAAAAGTGTTTTAAATGTTCTCAATGAAGTAGATTGTGCGATTGGACTGTCGAGTTCATTTCAGATATTTGGGCCTGTACACGTTATACTAAAGCATGGGTGACAAACTCTGGCCCGCGGGCCAAATTTGGCCTGCCGTGTAATTTAATTTGGCCCTTGAGGCAATATCAAATTAACATTAGAGCTGGCCCGCCGGTATTATACAGCGGCGGTGCCGCTGTAACACCGCATACACCGATAATACTCATACTTTCCAACCCTCCCGATTTTCCTGGTAGACTCCCGAATTTCAGTGCCCCTCCCGAAAATCTCCCGAGGCAACCATTCTCCCGATTTCCACCCGGACAACAATATTGGGGGCGTGCCTTAAAGGCACTGCCTTCAGCATCCTCTACAACCTGTCGTCACGTCTGCTTTTCCTCCATTCAAACAGCGTGCCGGCCCAGTCACATAATATATGCGGCTTTTACACACACACAAGTGAATGCATTGCATACTCGGTCAACAGCCATACAAGTCACACTGAGGGCTAATAGTCCGAAAAATACGGTGTGTATATATATATATATATATATATATATACTTTAAAATAATTCTCCTCACTTTCAAAGCCATCCATAACCTCTCTCCATCATACAGTATCTCTCTGACCTGATCCAGGTCGCCACACCCTCACGCTCCCTAAAATCCTCTTCATCCATCCATCTCACTGTCCCTTTATTTAAACTGTCCACCATGGGTGCCCGAGCTTTCAGCCGCTCTGCCCCACATCTTTGGAACTCTTTACCACCAGACCTTTGCAACTTAGATTCAATACCCCTCTTCAAATCAAGACTCAAAACACACCTATTCCTGACTGCTTATTCATTGTAATTATCTTTTCTTTTCTCTTTGTTGTTGTTGTTGTTGTTTTTTTTATCCAATTTGATTTTATTGTTGTGATTTTGTACGGTGTCCTTGAGTGCCCAGAAAGGCGCCTTATAAATAAAATGTATTATTATATATATATATATATATATATATATATATATATATATATATATATATATATATATATATATGTATATATATATATATATATATACATATATATATATACATATATATATATATATAAATCGTTATTAATGTTATGATTATAATTTTAGTGCATCTCCTAAGGTTAAGCCTCCCCCTGTCTTCAAAACCTTGTGACGCCTCTGTTTCTAACTTCAATCGAGGTTCCCTGAAAGCACCACAGTTTTGTGCAATAAGATGCAAAAGTGAAACTTAAACATGACTTTCTCCGTTGCTGCCAGAAATAGATTTAGGGTCTGATAAAAGGTTAGCGTACACTAAATCACATGTATACTTGGTAGCGCACGCAAAGCTGATCTGCTAAACTTGCGCACGGGGGATTCTTCGTTACCGAGACGTTTGTTGTAACATGGGACGCTACTTTTGATGTGGTTGTATGTCAACCAGACAGCATCAGAAGCACAGCAAGTTCAATGCAGGATATATCTTTTCCACAATAAAATGAACTTAATATGAAATAGGAAGAGGCAACATAACACAGCAAACAATAATTATTATTAGCCTTTATTTAACCAGGTAAAATCCCATTGAGATCAAAGATCTCTTTTCCAAGGGAGACCTGGCCAAGAGGGCAGCAGCAAGGTTACATTAAAAACAGTAAAAAAAAAATACATAAAACATCACATTTACAACATAAAAACGTGCTCACATGACACATGTGCATACAGACAAGGTGGACTGCAGTCCTTTCACAGAAGCTTTAAACTCATTCAACGTAACTAAGGTTTGAAGTTTAATATTCGATTGTAGGTTATTCCAAGCCTTCGGTGCTGAATACCTAAATGCTTTCTTGCCCAGTTCAGTTCCTACTTTGGGGACGACAAATTGCAGAACATTCATTGAACGAAGATTGTGACTTCCTTGTGTCTTTGTTAAAAGACAAGACAGATAAGATGGAGTGATACCCAGAATGGTTTTGTAGATGAAAACATACCAATGATTGAGGCGTCGAGCACATAAAGATGTCCAGTCAACCATTGAGTATAACACACAATGGTGAGTAAGGGGAGCGCAGTTGGTGATGAATCTCAGTGCCCCGTGGTACACACTATCCAGCTTGTGGAGACAACCAGCAGTAGCATTCATGTACAACACATCTCCATAGTCAATAACAGGTAAAAAGGTTGTTTCCACCAATTTCTGTTTCACAGTAAAAGAAAAGCAAGACTTGTTTCTATAATAAAATCCCAACAAAAGTTTCAGTTTTTTTTACAACATACCGTATTTTCCGCACTATAAGGCGCACCGGATTATTAGCCGCACCTTCTATGAATTACATATTTCATAATTTTGTCCACCAATAAGCCGCCCCGGACTAAAAGCCGCGCCTACGCTGCGCTAAAGTGAATGTCAAAAAAACGCTGCGCTAAAGTGAATGTCAAAAAAACAGTCAGATAGTTCAGTCAAACTTTAATAATATATTGAAAACCAGCGTTCTAACAACTCTGTCCCAAAATGTACGCAAATGTGCAATCACAAACATAGTAAAATTCAAAATGGTGTAGAGCAATAAATAGCAACATAATGTTGCTCGAACGTTAATGTCACAACACACAAAATAAACATAGCGCTCACCTTCTGAAGTTATTCTTCATTCGTAAATCCTTCGAATTCTTCGTCTTCGGTGTCCGAATTGAAAAGTTGCGCAAGCGTGGGATCCAAAAATGGCCGGCTCCGCCTCGTCGAAGTCATCGGATTCAGTGTCGCTGTTGTTGTGCAGCAGTTCTGTGAATCCTGCCTTCCGGAAAGCTCGGACCACAGTTGTGACCGAAACTATCTGCCCAGGCATTTACGATCCACTGGCAGATGTTGGCGTATGTCGACCGGCGCTATCTGCCCGGCGTATGTCGACCGGCGCTATCTGCCCGTCTTAGTGAAGGTGTGTTCGCCTTCGGAGCTGTGTGAAAAAAGCCACCCGGCCTCTTCGCGTAAACTTCCCTTAACCACTCGCTCATCTTTTCTTCATCCATCCATCCCTTCGAGTTAGCTTTTATGATGACGCCGGCTGGAAAGGTCTCTTTTGGCAAGGTCTTCCTTTTGAATATCACCCTGGGTGGAAGTTAGCATGGCAAGCTAGAACCACAGTGAAGGATGACTTCTCATTCCCTGTGGTGCGAATATTCACCGTACGTGCTCCCGTTCCACAGTGCGGTTCACAGGAATATCAGTTGCTGTGAAATACGGTAGTAATCCGTGTGCGGATGGAGAGATTGCGTCTTTTTATGAACCGGATCCTTGTCCTTTGTAGGAGCCATTTTGTGGTCTTTACAGATGTAAACAGGAAATGAAACGTACGGTGATATCCGCGCGTTTTTTCTTCTTCTTCCGGGGGCGGGTGAAGCGCTTCCTGTTCTATGGGGGCGGGTGCTTTCCTTGGCGGTTGCTTGCGTAGAAGAAGAAGCGCTTCCTGTTCTACCGGGAAAAAAGATGGCGGCTGTTTACCGAAGTTGCGAGACCGAAACTTTATGAAAATGAATCGTAATAAAGCGCACCGGGTTATTAGGCGCACTGTCAGCTTTTGAGAAAAATTGTGGTTTTTAGGTGCGCCTTATAGTGCGGAAAATACGGTACTGAATGTGCTCCTTAAATGGTCATCAATTAAAAATCCTAAATATTTAAAAGCAGATACTAACATAATTTGTTGCCCATTTCTTGTTCAAATGTTCTCACACAGTGATGATCTTACAGTTTTTGATGTGGTAAAGAGCATACACTTTGTTTTCTCTGCATTTAAAACCAGTTGAAGATAGCAAAGTTGTTCTTGTACTCTGTCAAATGCATGTTGTAGATATTTAAAAGCCTCAGCAAGAGTGGGTGCTGTGCAGTATATGACAGTATCATCAGCATAGAAATGGAAAGTTGAGTTCGGAATATTCTGTCCAAGATTATTTATGTAAATAGTGAATAATAAGGGGCCCAACACAGAACCAACACACATGTAAGTACACGCACACATACACACTACTACTTTGTGGTAATAATGAACAGCCAATCAATAATTGAAGTGACAAGCTTGCAAACCCACAATACCCCTTTTGTGGACAAGTACACTACAGCCATCAAAACACATTCAATCTCTTTATCAACATAAAAATACAGACAACTTTCATATTATAAGAAAGGGGGGGAAAATCAATGTCTCTATTACCTATTTGTAGATGATGGCTAGGTGTCCCAACACGTTCGTCCCCACAGTGTTTGATGTCGTGTTGTGTACTGTGACCTTGCATACACGTATTTGATGTTTCTTCTTAATGCATCGAAACGCCATATGGCGGTAACATGATCAAAGATCCTACGTTTGACTGTGATTTCCTCCAGAGGAATGCCACATTGCTTTGGAGAGGAATTACCATTAAAAAAAAATATTCAGCTAAATCTAATTGCTCCCCAGCTTCTGTCATTTCTTTAACTGCCGCCGCCATGTTGTGTGTGTGTGTGTGTGTGTGTGTGTGTGTGTGTGTGTGTGTGTGTGTGTGTGTGTGTGTGTGTGTGTGTGTGTGTGTGTGTGTGTGTGTGTGTGTGTGTGTGTGTGTGTGTGCGTGCGTGTGTAAAGACACACACACAAAAAAAGGAGGCGCCCTGGGGAATATTGGCGTTTTGGTATGGTGGATATTACATCCCCAAATGAAAGGCCCATGCCACAGGCGCAAAGAGGCGGTGCTGCACTAACACATAACACAAGAAACATTTTTCACTTTTAAGATGACTTTTTGCGGGCAATCATCTGCATGATGGAAGGCCTGTCGGGTAAAAAAGATCGTATAAAAATAGAAATAAAAAAACACCAAGGACGCGTTTATAGTGGGACCTTTCATTTTTTCCATATCGTAAATAATGACAATTGATATAATCTGTTCCAGGGTCAAACTGTCATCACAATAAGCAATGTCTTAAGTAACATTCTTAAACGATATGCAGGTGTGAAAACAAATTAAACAATGTTAGAATCCATCCAAAAAAATTCTTAACCTTAATGATGAAACCTCTTGTGTATGTGTGATTTTTTTTTTTAATTAAAATTTTTTTACAAAGCATTTGTAACCATTTTGGACAAAAAACATTTTGCCCAAGTTAAAATGAATCAAGAAAATATTATAGGCCAGCTCTAGGGTCTGCGAGTACCATATTTTTCGGATTATAAATCGCACCGGCCGAAAATGCATAATAAAGAAGGAAAAAAACATATATAAGTCGCACTGGAGTATAAGTCACATTTTTGGGGGGAAATGTATTTGATAAAACCCAACACCAAGAATAGACATTTGAAAGGCAATTTAAAATAAATAAAGAATAGTGAACAACAGGCTGAATAAGTGTACGTTATATGAGGCATAAATAACCAACTGAGAACGTGCCTGGTATGTTAACGTAACATATTATGGTAAGAGTCATTCAAATAACTATAACATATAGAACATGCTATACGTTTACCAAACAATCTGTCACTCCTAATCGCTAAATCCCATGAAATCTTATACGTCTAGTCTCTTGCGTGAATGAGCTAAATAATATTATTTGATATTTTACGGTAATGTGTTAATAATTTCACACATAAGTCGCTCCTGAGTATAAGTCGCACCCCTGGCCAAACTATGAAAAAAAACTGCGACTTATAGTCCAACAAATACGGTGCTAAGAAAAACTTGATAGCGCACGCAAAGCTCATCTCATGTGCAGAGGATTGCGTCTATTAAATGAGCAAAATAAAGAGAGCAACCATTTTTCATATATTTATCTTATACATATATACACATATACACACACATATATATATATATATATATATATATATATATATATATATATATATATATATATATATATATACACATATACAGTTGTGGCCAAAAGTTTACATACACTTGTAAATGACATAATGACATGGCTGTCTTGAGTTTCCAGTAATTTCTACAACTCTTATTTTTTTGTGATAGAGTGATTGGAGCACATACTTTTTGGTCACAAACAACATTCATGAAGTTTGGTTCTTTTTATGAATTTATTATGGGTCTACTGAAAATGTGAGCAAATCTGATGGGTCAAAAGTATACATACAGCAATGTTAATATTAGGTTACATGTCCCTTGGCAAGTTTCACTGCAAAAATAACACTTAAACGTGTGGACAATGCTGAAGTAACAAGTCCATGTCAGAAAACCAACAAATTTAGCTGAACTGCACCAATTTTGTCAAGGGGAGTGGTCAAAAATTCAACCAGAAGCTTGTGGATGGCTACCAAAAGCGCCTTATTGCAGTGAAACTTGCGACAATAACATCTAGGGCTTTTAGAGAGTGCAGTGCACAACTGCGCACACAACAAGGAGACGAAGCAGAATGCATCATCAGAGAGGGTGTTCAGCATGGTTAGAAAAATAGTGACAGAGAATAGAACAAGGATGGACAATTCAACCCTTAACTCAACAATGAGTAGATGAGTGTTATGTGTGTGTATGTGTGTAAATAAATGAACACTGAAATTCAAGTATTTCTCTTATTTATATATATATATATATATATATATATATATATATATATATATATATAGTTAGAATTCACTGAAAGTCAAGTATTTCTTATATATATACTGTATATATATGAAATACTTGACTTGGTGAATTCTCGCTGTAAATATACTCCTGCCCCCTTAACCCCCCCCCCCCCAACTCCCGAAATCGGAGGTCTCAAGGTTGGCAAGTATGAGTATTTCCCATAGTTGTAGTGGGTATCAGGATTATCTCAGGGAGAGCATGTCCCAAATTCCAAGCTGCTGTTTTAAGGCATGTTAAAAAAAAATTATGCACTTTGTGACTTCAATAATAAATATGGCAGTGCCATGTTGGCACTTTTTTCCATAATTTGAGTTGAAGTTGTTCTCTTATTTTGGATAAAAACCTTGTTACATTGTTTAATGCATCCAGCAGGGCATCACAACAAAATTAGGCATAATAATGTGTTAATTCCACAACCGTATATATCGGTAGATATCGGAATCGGTAATTAAGAGTTGGACAATATCGGATATCGGCAAAAAAGCCATTATCGGACATCTCTAGTGACGACTAATACAACAATAAAGTATGTTTGCACCACGAAGCACTTAAGCATGGCAGTGGAGTCAATGAAGCTACTTAATCAATAAGGCACAATTATAGTACATGCACTGCAATTGATCAGCACACACAACTCAATGGGGACTATTAGCGCTTATATTCACAGCTCATCACTACTTTTCCTATCAGGGCAGATTCCACGCTTTTTTGAATTATTTTAAGCACCTTCAGCTCTTTTTTTTTAGGGTGGGTGGGGGGGGGGCTATAATTTACCGGCTGTTTCCTGCTTTCTCTGCACAAAAAAGGCAGCACAAACGTCTTGAAATGATGTGTGCTGCTTCGCCGCCATGATGTGAGACAGGAAGGGCCGTAAAGGTGATGTGTATCGCACCTAACTAGCTCGTCGTGGGGCTTTCACAGCCTCCCTGCAGTGGCCATAAATCTAACGCTGTGATTGGAGAGAGGAGGTAATGAGGGGCCGAGTGCACTATGTAACTACAGACACACACACATACACACACACACACACACAGTAAATAACGGCAGCACTGACCTGGACAGCAGTCAGAGCGTTCCAGTCTGCCACTAGCACCTTACCTCCACTAAATCTGTCTAATTAACTGCTGGCACAAACTGGATCCACTGAAAAAGTTCCGTGTTTTTACTCCTCGCTTTTTTTTTTTTTCTTTTTTTTTTTATCTGTTGTTGTTTTTGTTGAATTATTCATGTGACACCAGACCACTTTTACTTTCTCTTCCTGTGTTCGCCGACGGAATGAGACAGAAACAATACAGCGAGTTAAAGCAAGATTGATGTAAATGCTGCGACGAACGCCTTTATTCGATGAACCGCAGGGACTACCATGCACGAGTCTCTACTTGGAAACACAAAAACACTCGCATCAACAGCAACCTTTTTAGTGACACTTCAAGATGGCTACTGTGTTTATCTACCTCTGAATGCGCTTTAACATGTTACTACTCAGCTGTGTTTGTATAAAAGTCATGCATGTTAACTTGCCAAACTGTTGTTTACAATAAACTCATCAGAGCCGTTAATGTTAGCTGAGCAGTTTTCTCCTTTGCGCTGTGACAACATTGGTTCTGTTGCTGCTGTGTTGTGCAATATATTTGTTCATATCGTGTGGTTATAGGCAACTTACTTACGTATTTTTAGAACATTAGCTGTAGCAGAAGTGTCATGAATGGTCCGCATCCAACAGCTTTATCTACCTCTGTGTACGCTTTAAAATGTTGCTACTCAGCTGTGTTGGTATAAAAGTCATGCATGTTAACTTGCCAAACTGTTGTTTACAATAAACTCATCATCAGCGCTATTATTGCAAACTGAGCTGGTTTCTCCTTACCGCTTGTACAACATTGGTTCTGTCGCTGCTGTGTTGTGCGATATATTAGTTCTTGCGTGGCTGTAGAAAACTTCCTCATGTATTTTTAGGACATTAGTTGCATCCTAAGTGTCATGAATGGTCAGCAGCCAACACCTTTATCTACCTCTGTGTATGCTTTAAAATGTTACTACTCAGCTTTGTTGGTATAAAAGTCATGCATGTTAACTTGCCAAAGTGTTGTTTACAATGAACTCATCAGCGCTATTAATGCTAACTGAGCTGGTTTCTCCTTACCGCTTGTACAACATTGGTTCTGTCGCTGCTGTGTTGTACAATATATTTGTTAATATCTTGTGGCTATAGGCAACTTCTTAATGTAGTGTTTTTGTGCATTAGCTGCATCCTAAGTGTCATGAATGGTCAGCGTACAACACCTTGATCTACTTCTGTGTACGCTTTAAAATGTTGCTACCCTTTTTGTAGTGAAAGTCATGCATGTTAACTTGCCAAACTGTTGTTTACAATAAACTCATCAGCGCTATTAATGCTAACTGAGCTGGTTTCTCCTTACCGCTTGTACAACATTGGTTCTGTCGCTGCTGTGTTGTACAATATATTTGTTAATATCTTGTGGCTATAGGCAACTTCTTAATGTAGTGTTTTTGGGCATTAGCTGCATCCTAAGTGTCATGAATGGTCAGCATCCAACACCTTGATCTACCTCTGTGTACGCTTTAAAATGTTACTACTCAGCTGTGTTGTAGTGAAAGTCATGCATGTTAACTTGCCAAGCTGTTGTTTACAATGAACTCATCAGCGCTATTAATGCTAACTGAGCTGGTTTCTCCTTATCTGTGTTACAACATTGGTTCTGTTGCTGCTTTGTTGTGCAATATATTTGTAAATTTTTTGTTGCGAGAAGCAACTTCTTACTGTAATGTTTTCGAGCATTAGCTGCATCCTAAGTGTCATGAATGGTCAGCATCCAACACCTTGATCTACCTCTGTGTATGCTTTAAAATGTTACTACTCAGCTGTGTTGGTATAAAAGTCATGCATGTTAACTTGCCAAACTGTTGTTTACAATAAACTCATCATCAGCGTTATTAATGCTAACTGAGCTGGTTTCTCCTTTCCGCTTGTACAACATTGGTTCTGTCGCTGCTGTGTTGTGCAATATATTCGTTCTTGCGTGGCTGTAGAAAATGTCCCAATGTATTTTTAGGACATTAGCTGCATCCTAAGTGTCATGAATGGTCAGCGTCCAACACCTTTATCTACCTCTGTGTACGCTTTAAAATGTTCCTACTCAGCTTTGTTGGTATAAAAGTCATGCATGTTAACTTGCCAAACTGTTGTTTACAATAAACTCATCATCAGCGCTATTATTGCAAACTGAGCTGGTTTCTCCTTACCGCTTGTACAACATTGGTTCTGTCGCTGCTGTGTTGTGCGATATATTAGTTCTTGCGTGGCTGTAGAAAACTTCCTCGTGTATTTTTAGGACATTAGTTGCATCCTAAGTGTCATGAATGGTCAGCAGCCAACACCTTTATCTACCTCTGTGTATGCTTTAAAATGTTACTACTCAGCTTTGTTGGTATAAAAGTCATGCATGTTAACTTGCCAAAGTGTTGTTTACAATGAACTCATCAGCGCTATTAATGCTAACTGAGCTGGTTTCTCCTTACCGCTTGTACAACATTGGTTCTGTCGCTGCTGTGTTGTACAATATATTTGTTAATATCTTGTGGCTATAGGCAACTTCTTAATGTAGTGTTTTTGTGCATTAGCTGCATCCTAAGTGTCATGAATGGTCAGCGTACAACACCTTGATCTACTTCTGTGTACGCTTTAAAATGTTGCTACCCTTTTTGTAGTGAAAGTCATGCATGTTAACTTGCCAAACTGTTGTTTACAATAAACTCATCAGCGCTATTAATGCTAACTGAGCTGGTTTCTCCTTACCGCTTGTACAACATTGGTTCTGTCGCTGCTGTGTTGTACAATATATTTGTTAATATCTTGTGGCTATAGGCAACTTCTTAATGTAGTGTTTTTGGGCATTAGCTGCATCCTAAGTGTCATGAATGGTCAGCATCCAACACCTTGATCTACCTCTGTGTACGCTTTAAAATGTTACTACTCAGCTGTGTTGTAGTGAAAGTCATGCATGTTAACTTGCCAAGCTGTTGTTTACAATGAACTCATCAGCGCTATTAATGCTAACTGAGCTGGTTTCTCCTTATCTGTGTTACAACATTGGTTCTGTTGCTGCTTTGTTGTGCAATATATTTGTAAATTTTTTGTTGCGAGAGGCAACTTCTTACTGTAATGTTTTTGAGCATTAGCTGCATCCTAAGTGTCATGAATGGTCAGCATCCAACACCTTCATCTACCTCTGTGTATGCTTTAAAATGTTACTACTCAGCTGTGTTGGTATAAAAGTCATGCATGTTAACTTGCCAAACTGTTGTTTACAATAAACTCATCATCAGCGTTATTAATGCTAACTGAGCTGGTTTCTCCTTTCCGCTTGTACAACATTGGTTCTGTCGCTGCTGTGTTGTACAATATATTTGTTAATATCTTGTGGCTATAGGCAACTTCTTAATGTAGTGTTTTTGTGCATTAGCTGCATCCTAAGTGTCATGAATGGTCAGCGTACAACACCTTGATCTACTTCTGTGTACGCTTTAAAATGTTGCTACCCTTTTTGTAGTGAAAGTCATGCATGTTAACTTGCCAAACTGTTGTTTACAATAAACTCATCAGCGCTATTAATGCTAACTGAGCTGGTTTCTCCTTACCGCTTGTACAACATTGGTTCTGTCGCTGCTGTGTTGTACAATATATTTGTTAATATCTTGTGGCTATAGGCAACTTCTTAATGTAGTGTTTTTGTGCATTAGCTGCATCCTAAGTGTCATGAATGGTCAGCGTACAACACCTTGATCTACTTCTGTGTACGCTTTAAAATGTTGCTACCCTTTTTGTAGTGAAAGTCATGCATGTTAACTTGCCAAACTGTTGTTTACAATAAACTCATCAGCGCTATTAATGCTAACTGAGCTGGTTTCTCCTTACCGCTTGTACAACATTGGTTCTGTCGCTGCTGTGTTGTACAATATATTTGTTAATATCTTGTGGCTATAGGCAACTTCTTAATGTAGTGTTTTTGGGCATTAGCTGCATCCTAAGTGTCATGAATGGTCAGCATCCAACACCTTGATCTACCTCTGTGTACGCTTTAAAATGTTACTACTCAGCTGTGTTGTAGTGAAAGTCATGCATGTTAACTTGCCAAGCTGTTGTTTACAATGAACTCATCAGCGCTATTAATGCTAACTGAGCTGGTTTCTCCTTATCTGTGTTACAACATTGGTTCTGTTGCTGCTTTGTTGTGCAATATATTTGTAAATTTTTTGTTGCGAGAAGCAACTTCTTACTGTAATGTTTTCGAGCATTAGCTGCATCCTAAGTGTCATGAATGGTCAGCATCCAACACCTTGATCTACCTCTGTGTATGCTTTAAAATGTTACTACTCAGCTGTGTTGGTATAAAAGTCATGCATGTTAACTTGCCAAACTGTTGTTTACAATAAACTCATCATCAGCGTTATTAATGCTAACTGAGCTGGTTTCTCCTTTCCGCTTGTACAACATTGGTTCTGTCGCTGCTGTGTTGTGCAATATATTCGTTCTTGCGTGGCTGTAGAAAATGTCCCAATGTATTTTTAGGACATTAGCTGCATCCTAAGTGTCATGAATGGTCAGCGTCCAACACCTTTATCTACCTCTGTGTACGCTTTAAAATGTTCCTACTCAGCTTTGTTGGTATAAAAGTCATGCATGTTAACTTGCCAAACTGTTGTTTACAATAAACTCATCATCAGCGCTATTATTGCAAACTGAGCTGGTTTCTCCTTACCGCTTGTACAACATTGGTTCTGTCGCTGCTGTGTTGTGCGATATATTAGTTCTTGCGTGGCTGTAGAAAACTTCCTCGTGTATTTTTAGGACATTAGTTGCATCCTAAGTGTCATGAATGGTCAGCAGCCAACACCTTTATCTACCTCTGTGTATGCTTTAAAATGTTACTACTCAGCTTTGTTGGTATAAAAGTCATGCATGTTAACTTGCCAAAGTGTTGTTTACAATGAACTCATCAGCGCTATTAATGCTAACTGAGCTGGTTTCTCCTTACCGCTTGTACAACATTGGTTCTGTCGCTGCTGTGTTGTACAATATATTTGTTAATATCTTGTGGCTATAGGCAACTTCTTAATGTAGTGTTTTTGTGCATTAGCTGCATCCTAAGTGTCATGAATGGTCAGCGTACAACACCTTGATCTACTTCTGTGTACGCTTTAAAATGTTGCTACCCTTTTTGTAGTGAAAGTCATGCATGTTAACTTGCCAAACTGTTGTTTACAATAAACTCATCAGCGCTATTAATGCTAACTGAGCTGGTTTCTCCTTACCGCTTGTACAACATTGGTTCTGTCGCTGCTGTGTTGTACAATATATTTGTTAATATCTTGTGGCTATAGGCAACTTCTTAATGTAGTGTTTTTGGGCATTAGCTGCATCCTAAGTGTCATGAATGGTCAGCATCCAACACCTTGATCTACCTCTGTGTACGCTTTAAAATGTTACTACTCAGCTGTGTTGTAGTGAAAGTCATGCATGTTAACTTGCCAAGCTGTTGTTTACAATGAACTCATCAGCGCTATTAATGCTAACTGAGCTGGTTTCTCCTTATCTGTGTTACAACATTGGTTCTGTTGCTGCTTTGTTGTGCAATATATTTGTAAATTTTTTGTTGCGAGAGGCAACTTCTTACTGTAATGTTTTCGAGCATTAGCTGCATCCTAAGTGTCATGAATGGTCAGCATCCAACACCTTGATCTACCTCTGTGTATGCTTTAAAATGTTACTACTCAGCTGTGTTGGTATAAAAGTCATGCATGTTAACTTGCCAAACTGTTGTTTACAATAAACTCATCATCAGCGCTATTATTGCAAACTGAGCTGGTTTCTCCTTACCGCTTGTACAACATTGGTTCTGTCGCTGCTGTGTTGTGCGATATATTAGTTCTTGCGTGGCTGTAGAAAACTTCCTCATGTATTTTTAGGACATTAGTTGCATCCTAAGTGTCATGAATGGTCAGCAGCCAACACCTTTATCTACCTCTGTGTATGCTTTAAAATGTTACTACTCAGCTTTGTTGGTATAAAAGTCATGCATGTTAACTTGCCAAAGTGTTGTTTACAATGAACTCATCAGCGCTATTAATGCTAACTGAGCTGGTTTCTCCTTACCGCTTGTACAACATTGGTTCTGTCGCTGCTGTGTTGTACAATATATTTGTTAATATCTTGTGGCTATAGGCAACTTCTTAATGTAGTGTTTTTGTGCATTAGCTGCATCCTAAGTGTCATGAATGGTCAGCGTACAACACCTTGATCTACTTCTGTGTACGCTTTAAAATGTTGCTACCCTTTTTGTAGTGAAAGTCATGCATGTTAACTTGCCAAACTGTTGTTTACAATAAACTCATCAGCGCTATTAATGCTAACTGAGCTGGTTTCTCCTTACCGCTTGTACAACATTGGTTCTGTCGCTGCTGTGTTGTACAATATATTTGTTAATATCTTGTGGCTATAGGCAACTTCTTAATGTAGTGTTTTTGGGCATTAGCTGCATCCTAAGTGTCATGAATGGTCAGCATCCAACACCTTGATCTACCTCTGTGTACGCTTTAAAATGTTACTACTCAGCTGTGTTGTAGTGAAAGTCATGCATGTTAACTTGCCAAGCTGTTGTTTACAATGAACTCATCAGCGCTATTAATGCTAACTGAGCTGGTTTCTCCTTATCTGTGTTACAACATTGGTTCTGTTGCTGCTTTGTTGTGCAATATATTTGTAAATTTTTTGTTGCGAGAGGCAACTTCTTACTGTAATGTTTTCGAGCATTAGCTGCATCCTAAGTGTCATGAATGGTCAGCATCCAACACCTTGATCTACCTCTGTGTATGCTTTAAAATGTTACTACTCAGCTGTGTTGGTATAAAAGTCATGCATGTTAACTTGCCAAACTGTTGTTTACAATAAACTCATCATCAGCGTTATTAATGCTAACTGAGCTGGTTTCTCCTTTCCGCTTGTACAACATTGGTTCTGTCGCTGCTGTGTTGTGCAATATATTCGTTCTTGCGTGGCTGTAGAAAACGTCCCAATGTATTTTTAGGACATTAGCTGCATCCTAAGTGTCATGAATGGTCAGCGTCCAACACCTTTATCTACCTCTGTGTACGCTTTAAAATGTTCCTACTCAGCTTTGTTGGTATAAAAGTCATGCATGTTAACTTGCCAAACTGTTGTTTACAAAACACTCATCAGCTAACTTAGCTGGTTTCTCCTTACCGCTTGTACAACATTGGTTCTGTCGCTGCTGTGTTGTACAATATATTTATTAATATCTTGTGGCTATAGGCATCTTCTTAATGTAGAGTTTTCGGGCATTAGCTGCATCCTAAGTGTCATGAATGGTCAGCATCCAACACCTATATCTACCTCTGTGTACGCTTTAAAATGTTACTACTCAGCTGTGTTGTAGTGAAAGTCATGCATGTTTCACCAAGTAGCTCCTCTGAAAACACATATTGACAAACATTAAAATACAGTAGCGTAGTAGGCCATAGTATTCATTAAAAAAGGCAGAAATGTTATTTAATAAGTATATCTTATATTTTTGGTTGTGTTTGACTATAGAAAGAAATAAAACACTTTATTTAAATACTGAATTCAATCTAAAACGAGATGGAGCCCGCGCACCTACCACAGTTTGGAAATCAATGGACTATAGGCAACTTCCTTATGTAGTGTTTAGTAACTCCACAAGAGGGCAGTACTTGCATTTAAAGTGTCATGAGTGATCCGCATCCAACAGGATTATCTCCCTCTGGTTGCGCTTTAAAGGCCTACTGAAATGCAATTTTCTTATTTAAACGGGGACCGCAGGTCCATTCTATGTGTCATACTTGATCATTTCGCGATATTGCCATATTTTTGCTGAAAGGATTTAGTAGAGAACATCGACGATAAAGTTCGCAACTTTTGGTCGCTGATAAAAAAGCCTTGCCTGTACCGGAAGTAGCAGACGATATGCGCGTGACGTCACAGGTTGTGGAGCTCCTCACATCTGCACATTGTTTACAATCATGGCCACCAGCAGCGAGAGCGATTCGGACCGAGAAAGCGACGATTTCCCCATTAATTTGAGCGAGGATGAAAGATTTGTGGATGAGGAAAGTGAGAGTGAAGGACTAGAGGGCAGTGGGAGCGATTCAGATAGGGAAGCTGCTGTGAGAGGCGGGTGGGACCTGATATTCAGCTGGCAATGACTAAAACAGTAAATAAACACAGGACATATATATACTCTATTAGCCACAACACAACCAGGCTTGTATTTAATATGCCACAAATTAATCCCGCATAACAAACACCTCCCCCCTCCCGTCCATATAACCCGCCAATACAACTCAAACACCTGCACAACACACTCAATCCCACAGCCCAAAGTACCGTTCACCTCCCCAAAGTTCATACAGCACATATATTTCCCCAAAGTTACGTACGTGACATGCACATAGCGGCACGCACGTACGGGCAAGCGATCAAATGTTTGGAGGCCGCAGCTGCATGCTTACTCACGGTACCGCGTCTGCGCATCCAACTCAAAGTCCTCCTGGTAAGAGTCTCTGTTGTCCCAGTTCTCCACAGGCCAATGGTAAAGCTTGACTGTCATCTTCCGGGAATGTAAACAATGAAACACCGGCTGTGTTTGTGTTGCTGCAGCCGCCCGCAATTTACTGCTTCCCACCTACAGCTTTCTTCTTTGCTGTCTCCATTGTTCATTGAACAAATTGCAAAAGATTCACCAACACAGATGTCCAGAATACTGTGGAATTTTGCGATGAAAACAGACGACTTAATAGCTGGCCACCATGCTGTCCCAAAATGTCCTCTACAATCCGTGACGTCACGCGCTGACGTCATCATACCGAGACGTTTTCAGCAGGATATTCCACGCAAAATTTAAAATTGCACTTTAGTAAGCTAACCCGGCCATATTGGCATGTGTTGCAATGTTAAGATTTCATCATTGATATATAAACTATCAGACTGCGTGGTTGGTAGTAGTAGGCCTTTAAAATATAGACTGAACAGGTAGTTCTAGCTCAGAATAATTTATAATTTAAAGAAAAGGGGTGGGATTAAATAAGTGTAAACTTCTTCTCACTCCTTTTTAAATGTGTAAAAAAAAAAAAAAAAGAAAGTCCATTGCTCAATATGCTTATTTTTTTTCGTTTTTTATTCTCCATTGTTTTCATTTTGTTATAATGGCTGTTAAGGCTATAGCACTGTATTGGATCGGGCTTGCTCTTGTTTTTTTTGCATATTTGAAATAAAAAATATATCAAATCAAATCAAAATGTTGATACTCAGCTGTGTCTATGTGAAAGTCAAGCGTACACTGCTGTTATAACATTGGCTCTGTTGCTGCTGGGTTGTGCAATACACTTGCTAAAATTTGCAGCTGTATGCAACCTCCTGATGAAGTTTTTCTAGTAACCCTACAAGAGGGCAGTAGCAGCGTTTGTAAACGTCATGAATACTCAGATTGATCTACCTTTGAATGCGCTTTAAAATGTTGTTTGGTGTAAAAGTGTTAGACTTGTCATACATCATCAGTGGTATTACCGTATTTTTTGGACTATAAGTCGCAGTTTTTTTCATAGTTTGGCCGGGGGTGCGACTTATACTCAGGAGCGACTTATGTGTGAAATTATTAACATTGCCGTAAAATATCAAATAATATTATATAGCTCATTCACGTAAGAGACTAGACGTATAAGATTTCCTGGGATTTAGCGATTAGGAGTGACAGATTGTTTGGTAAACGTATAGCATGTTCTATATGTTATAGTTATTTGAATGACTCTTACCATAATATGTTACGTTAACATACCAGGCACGTTCTCAGTTGCTTATTTATGCCTCATATAACGTACACTTATTCAGCCTGTTGTTCACTATTCTTTATTTATTTTAAATTGCCTTTCAAATGTCTATTCTTGGTGTTGGGTTTTATCAAATAAATTTCCCCAAAAAATGCGACTTATACTCCAGTGCGACTTATATTTTTTTTCCTTCTTTATTATGCATTTTTGGCCGGTGCGACTTATACTCCGAAAAATACGGTAATGCTGGCTTAGCAGTTTACTCCTTGCCGTTGTTACAATATTGGTTGTGTTGTGAATTATGCTGCTTAAAAGGCAAAGATGTTTTTCCTGGTCTGGACCACATCCTATTGTCTTATTACTGTCTTATAGTGTTTTATTGGTGGCTCGACCTCTGCAAGAAACAGAGTTAAATTGGTCTGACATTACATGAAAAGGCTCATTTAAAGGACATTTAAAGTTAACAGGATGTACTATAGTGTCCGCCTTATTGGTATAACAAGACAATTTAGTGGAAAAATGGGGGAAACATCACAGTTTGATGATAAGTGGAAAAGAAAATTGCCTCGCTGCCCTTTTGCAAGCTTCAGAAGGTCTTTGCGTGTTTCTTTCCTTTTGACTCCGACAAGCCCATCGCAACCTCTGCTGACCTTTTCCGTGTAGCGACTGAGTGATGGAACGAGGAGCGGGATAAAGTTAATTGGCTGCAGCCAAACTCTGTGAAAGCCGCTGATAATTAATCAGAGATCAAAAAGACTCGGCTTCAGCTGATAATTACATGAGAGCCGCGTTCAAAAGCCTCGCTTTTTCATCCTCTCTGACCTGAAGTGATTGCGTGTGTGTGTTTGTTTGCTGCACTTCTGCCCCATCACACAACAATTGACGAGATTATTCCAACACATCACTGATATTCGGGATCGTTTCTCCAAACCTAATTAGCCAATGTTTGCACAGCGTCAGCAAAACGTGCGCGCAGGCTTTTTTTTTTTTGATGGATGAAAATGACTTTTGTGCAGAGAATAGTTCGGATTGGAGGGCCAGGTTCATCCCCTTACGCAAACAATTGTGTTTTACATAATAATAAATATTAATAGTAGAGATGTCCGATAATATCGGCAGGCCGATATTGTCGGCCGATAAATGCTTTAAAATGTAATATCGGAAATTATCGGTATCGGTTTCAAAAAGTAAAATTAATGACTTTTTAAAACGCCGTTGTACGGAGCGGTACACGGACGTAAGAAGAAGTACAGAGCAGTTGCGTCTCCCAGTCAGCAGCCCCTCCCCTCAACCCTCTCCCACACACAACACAGGAGTTGCAGCATGAGAGGTTTACTGGAGACGCTTGATGACCTCATCAAACCGCCGCGAGCGGAGCATAACAACAACAAGAGTGTGTTGTTGCCGGTGCTGTAGCCGTGGCTAACAAGCGAGCTTGCTCTGTGACTGACTAACGACACCATGTCTATGGTTTGGGATTATTTTAAAGTGTCTTTGACAGATAAAAAACTGGCAATTTGCAATGACTGCAACAAGTTGGTTATACGAGGAGGAACCAAGACGTCTTCCTTTAATACGAGCAATTTGATCTCCCACCTCTTTAAGAATCATAAGGAGATACACGATGACTACAAGCGGAAGATGGATGAAAAGCAAACACCGAAAAAAAAGTAGTACCACACAGTTGTCGCTTAAAGACTCCGCCGAGAAAAAACAAAAATACAACAAAAACCACCCCGGGCCGAAAACCCACGTTGTGGTCAGGGACAATGGCAAAAGCTACGGTGGAGTTGGGATGGCGCACACTTTGCAGCTTGCAGTGAACGGAGCTGCCCTGTCTCAACGCAGCATTTCAGAAGCTCTGACTGACTGCTAGGCCACTTCAAGCACTCACCACTAGCTTGCAGCACATTTGTGTTACTCATACAAATACGTTAGAGCAGGTCAGATTGAGCCCAGTTTATCATTTCCTGTTATACAGTATACCAGGCAGCCTTGCACTAAAGGAAGACTGTTATTGTTTACTTTATTACCCTAGTATACTCTGGACTGAAGCTGTGTGCCTTCATTGTTTTTGTAGCTGTTGTTTTGAGGCATATTAAAAAAAATAATGCACTTTGTGACTTCAATAATAAATATGGCAGTGCAATGTTGGCATTTTTTTCCATAACTTGAGTTGATTTATTTTGGAAAACCTTGTTACATTGTTTAATGCATACAGTGGGGCATCACAACAAAATTAGGCATAATAATGTGTTAATTCCACAACTGTATATATCGGTATCGGTTGATATCGGAATCATTAATTAAGAGTTGCACAATATCGGAATATTGGATATCGGCAATAAAGCCATTATCGGACATCTCTAATTAATAGTATTAACGATCTAATGAAATTAATACAAAGTAATCGGCCTTTATAAAAGTACTCAGTTAAGATAGACCAGGGGTGTCCAACTCGTTTTCATTGAGGGCCACATCGCAGTTATGGTTGCCCTCAGAGGGCCACTTTTAACAATGAGTAAAATGTGAATATACATGTGTGTATATATATATATATATAATACATTAACAATAAAACATTTTTACATGAGCTGCAAAAACATATAACATTTTTACTTTAAAAACTGGCAGCTCACCAGAATTTTACAGCAAAAGCAGTGGTTTTTGTTACAGCATACAAAACAATTTTATAAATGGAAAAACAATACCACTGTTTTTAGCTGTAAAATTCAAGTAAGAGAGCCGGCAGGTTTTTTTTACCGTAAAATCTTGTTTTTTTAATGTTTTAGTGTCTTACTGTATGTGGAAAAAAACAGTACCTGAAACGACGTGGTCGCATAGTGATGCGGATGTGGTTCTCCCAAGGATGCAGACGGCTTCGGACACAGCTTGCAGGTAGGAAAATGATTTATTTTAAATATAAATCATATGGTGAATAACAAAAAGACATGCACGTAGCACAAAAGGCAAAACAAAAGGACTAGCGTGGGAGCTAGCAGGAAAAAATAGCATAGCATGAAATCTAAGTAGTCGTTATTAGTTGTATGGGAACAAACTAGGAAGCCAGACCGAGTGAGGCCAGGGCAAAGACTAAATAGCCCTCTGATTAGTGTCCGGGCAACAGGTGCGCGTCCCGAACACTAACCAGAGGCAGGTGAATGTAATCAGTTGACATGGCAACTGAACACAAACAAAATCAAGGTGCTGAAAACATGTGACTCAAACATAAACAAACTATGATCCGGGCAGCGGATCGTAACAGTACCCCACCCTTAAAGGACAGATTCCAGATGTCCCTTGACACGAAATAAAACTAGAACCCAAAAAACAAGAAACAGTTCAAGAGTCCAGGGAGGGTGGAGGGAGGATTTGGTGGTGGGTCGCCAGGCCACGTGTCCCCGAATCCACCGGGGAAGAGTCAGGTGGCGGCGGCGAGTGGAACGCCGCTGCCGCAGGCGAGGCGGGCGACCACGGAAAGGCCACATTCGTGGCTGCCGAGAAGGTGGGCGTGAGTGGCGCCAGAAGTTCAACAGCCGCAGAGTTCTAAGTCTATGTCTCGGGTGTCGCTGCTGTTTGCGCCACAGGCGTCCATACACACACCTCAGAGAGCGCCGCTTGCGCAGCCAGACCACTCGAGGTCGCTGAGACGGCGATGAGGGCGAGGAAGGTGGCGGCGTCCTGGAAAAGCCCACCGGAGACGAGGAGAGAGAAGATGTCGCCGTGGAAGCAGGAGGAGTCGTCGTCGCCGTGGAGGCAGGAGGAGACGTCGTCGCCGTGGAGGCATGAGGAGACGTCGTCGCCGTGGAGGCATGAGGAGACGTCGTCGCCGTGGAGGCAGGAGCAGGTTCTGGTACCAGCCGTGGAGCAGGCGCTGGTGTGGGTACCAGCCGTGGAGCCGGCGCTGGTGTGGGTACCAGCCGTGGAGCCGGCGCTGGTGTGGGTACCAGCCGTGGAGCCGGCGCTGGTGTGGGTACCAGCCGTGGAGCCGGCGCTGGTGTGGGTACCAGCCGTGGAGCCGGCGCTGGTGTGGGTACCAGCCGTGGAGCCGGCGCTGGTGTGGGTACCAGCCGTGGAGCCGGCGCTGGTGTGGGTACCAGCCGTGGAGCCGGCGCTGGTGTGGGAACCAGCCGTGGAGCCGGCGCTGGTGTGGGAACCAGCCTTGGAGCCGGCGCTGGTGTGGGAACCAGCCTTGGAGCCGGCGCTGGTGTGGGAACCAGCCGAGGAACTTGGCATGGTGGAGCTTGGCGTGGTGGAGGTACTGGAGACGAAGCTTGGTGTGTCAGCCGAGGTGCAGGAACAGGTGCTAGCCGAGGTGCAGCTGGAGGTGGCCTAGCTGGCGGTTGTGGCTTAGCAGGCCAAAGGACTGGTGGCGGTGGCCGTGCAGGAGGTTGCGGCTTAGCACGCTGAAAGACTGGTGGCAGTGGCCGTGCAGGGGGTTGCGGCTTAGCACGCCGAAAAACTGGTGGTGGTGGTCGTGCAGGAGGTTGCCGCTTAGCACGCCAAAAAACTGGTGGCGGTGGCCGTGCAGGTGGTTGCGGCTTAGTACGCCGAAGTTGTGCCACCGCACTAGCACAGTTCCCAGTACTAGCCCCCCCCTCAAGACGCGGATACCAGACGCGCTCTTTGCGGTTTGGAACCGTCTTCAAGGGTGGGTGGGGGGAGGTATGGAGGGGGGTATACTCTTCTTCAAATTGTCCAAATTGTCTATTCTCACCCCCCACTTGAGATTGGGTGAGAGAACAGGGGGAGAAAATATGTGCAGTGGGCGGAGCAATAGTCACTGGGGGCGGAACCAAAGTCACTGGAGGTGGAGTTTGAAAATCAGAATGTGACTGACTAGACTTGAACTTAACAAAAATGTCCTGATAATGTTTTATCTTAGAACAAAATTTATTTTGAATTGGCTGACAGAAAGAAGCAGATGATGGAAAAAAAAATTCTTGCTCAATGACGTCATTGGGAGTGGGCGGAGTTACCTCTTCGGGGGGCGCCAATGAAATGACGTCACTGTTGCAAATGTCCATGTGACTGACAGCCCAATCGGAAAATTGTTTGGCGAAGTGGTCGATGGGGTTGCCAAACATCTGAGGAGGGGAAGTTTGAGCTGCATGTAGCTTGCTTCGGTCCGGGGGAGGAGTTTGCAGGAGCGGCGCGTCTTGACAGCGAGAGGAAGACCTTCTGGCCGGCTTCCGTCTTCGCTGACGCGTCCCGTACTGCGGGGGTGTGGCGATGTCCTCGGGCCAAACGGAGTGGATTGGGACCAGCTTTCCGTTGGGACCCCATATCAGGTCCTGGCGCTCCGAGGGGGAATAGCGAAGAGTTTCCGCTTCCATTGCTCGCAACACCTCCCACGTACCTTCGTCAAACTCCTCAATGGCTGCCGCGGGAGAATTGTTATTTGCTGGCTTCCTACTGAAACGACGTGGTCGCATAGTGATGCGGATGTGGTTCTCCCAAGGATGTAGACGGCTTCGGACACAGCTTGCAGGTAGGAAAATGATTTATTTTAAATATAAATCATATGGTGAATAACAAAAAGACATGCACGTAGCACAAAAGGCAAAACAAAAGGACTAGCGTGGGAGCTAGCAGGAAAAAATAGCATAGCATGAAATCTAAGTAGTCGTTATTAGTTGTATGGGAACAAACTAGGAAGCCAGACCGAGTGAGGCCAGGGCAAAGACTAAATAGCCCTCTGATTAGTGCCCGGGCAACAGGTGCGCGTCCCGAACACTAACCAGAGGCAGGTGAATGTAATCAGTTGACATGGCAACTGAACACAAACAAAATCAAGGTGCTGAAAACATGTGACTCAAACATAAACAAACTATGATCCGGGCAGCGGATCGTAACAGTACCAATGTTGATTTTACGGTAAAAAAACCTTAGTCGGCGGAATTTAACCGTAAAATCTATTGTCAATTTTACAGTCTACAATTTGATTGATAATTTGTTTTGAAATCATAAGTCAAGCAGATATTTAAGTACAGTATTTTTATTTTTATTTTAACAAAAAATATTTTTGGAATACATAATAATATAGTATTTTGATTTTGATGATATGGAATTTTAAAAGATACGCAATTGCATGCAGTACATGATTTTTTTTAATGTCAAAAGGGAAAGAACAAATATATTTAGTAAGAAAATATTCAGCATTTTATCAATGCATATTATACCCAGGTTTTCGCGGGACACATAAAATAACGTGGTGGGCCATATTTGGTCCCCAGGCCTTGAGTTTGACACCAGTGTGATAACAATATGGTGGTTTGTGTGGTAAAAAGTGAAACATTTCTACTCTAAACCAGTGGGCTTTCAAATAGGGATTAAAGACAATTAATTTGTATGACCTAGAAATGTATACCGTACAATTTTTTTAACTGTAAAATAGACTAACATCTTCCATCCATCCATTTTCTACCGCTTGTATCTTTCGGGGTCGCGGGGGGTGCCGGAGCTATCCCAGCTTAGACTAACATATTGTTAACTAGAAAAAACTATTTGGGGAAAAACTCAAATGCTATTAGTTAGCATGCTAGGCAGATAGTGCTAAATAACAAAATATGACACTTAGGTTTATCTGCAAAATGAGCTAGGGGGAAAATCTAGCATGCTAACAAGCTAACGTTAACATGGTTAACATGCGCGAAGTCGCAAAATATTTCCAGCAAAAGAACTTAAAATAGTTTGCATGCTAATGTTAGCATGCCAAAAGTTAGCATTTAATACAATATTTGACTCTAAGGTGTACAGGACTGTCTCAGAAAATTAGAATATTGTGATAAAGTTCTTTATTTTCTGTAATGCAATTAAAAAAACAAAAATGTCGTACATTCTGGATTCATTACACATCAACTGAAATATTGCAAGCCTTTTATTATTTTAATATTGCTGATTATGGCATACAGCTTATGAAAACTCAAAAATCCCATCTAAAAAAGTTTGAATATTTCCTCAGACCAAGTAAAAAAAAAAGATTTATAACAGCAAAAGAAAATCAAACATTTGAAAATATAAATTAATTCACTCAGTACTTGGTTGGGAATCCTTTTGCACGGATTACTGCATCAATGCGGCGTGGCATGAAGGCAATCAGCCTGTGGCATTGCTGAGGTGTTATGGATGCCCAGGATGCTTCAGTAGCGGCCTTTAGCTCATTTGCATTATTGGGTCTGATGTCTTTCAGCTTCTTCTTCACAATACCCCACAAATTCTCTATGGGGTTCAGGTCAGGGGAGTTGGCAGGCCAATCGAGGACAGTAATGCCATAGTCAGTACACCAGTTACTGGTGGTTTTGGCACTGTGGGCAGGTGCCAGATCATGCTGGAAAATGAAATAATCATCTCCATAGAGCTTTTCAACAGATGGAAGCATGTAGTGCTTAGTTTAGTTAGTTTTGTATAACCAACAGTTTTGGGTTAGTTACTGAAAACCAGCAACTAGTTACAGTTACTAGTTACTTTATTTCAAAAGTAACTCAGTTACTAACTCAGTTACTTACACCAAAAAGTAAAGCGTTACTGTGAAAAGTAACTATTTAGTTACTTCTTTTTTTTCCCTTTGTTTTTAAGGCTCCCATTAATGCCCTTTTAGCCTTCATTTCAGTACTGTTATTGCACTGGAGAATAATACAATCTGTTGATCAACTTGACATGCATTTGCATCACTGAACTCAGAAAGCAATGTGGTCTACATACAACACACAAAGACAAAGATATGTTTCAAAGAGCCAATTTATTTCAGGCCAGAACAAATTGACAAAACTATTTTAAATAGCTGCAACATAATGGCATTTTAACTTAAACTTTAAGTAAATAGGATATTTGATCCAAGACACAACTTACATTTAACTAAAATGTTATTTTCTTTGTGCTCGACAAAAGAAAAGTATTGAGAATGTCTCCATGTTAAGAAACTCGACTTCTGGCTTCACCATGATGTCTTGTTAGTTGTTATGAGAGTAGCGTATGTGTGTGGGTGTGTGGCCCTTTAAGATATGACAGCATGTGAGGTGAGTGACGTCAGTGAGTGAGTGGGCGAGAGAGGTGAGGGAACGGCGACAGTGAGTGTGTGCAGGTGCTCTAGCCTGGTGGATGGCTGCGTCCAATAAAGTCACAAAGTTGCAACAAACCGCCGGCCTCGTTATTCACCCTCAGCTGTAAAGACCCACTTCCGGGTAAAGTGAAGGTTGTTAGCCCCGAAGTACATGGGCCCTGGAGGAACGTCTCCCCTGCGCCCCTCAACTACGGTCTGGGAGCCCCCCCACCACCCACCCACAGAAAGCACGCATTTTCTTTTCCACCGCAGCGCTCCAATAAAACACACTCAGATCTTCTGTTTCTAGCCGATACTACATAAAAAATAACGTAAAATAACGCAGTAACGCATCATGTAGTAACGGTAACTGAGTTACTGAATATAAAAAAATAACGCGTTAGATTACTAGTTACCGCCGAAACTAACGGCGTTACAGTAACGCGTTACTTTGTGACGCGTTAGTCCCAACACTGATAACCAAGATACAAAATGTAATGTAATTAATCATAGCACCATAAAAGTCAGACAAACCTGTCGAATTAAAGCAATACAACTCCAGCCTTCTCAAAACAAATGTGTTTGCTGTGTTTCCCCCCATGAAAAATGTCATCAAGCAAGAGATTTGTCTCTCTCCGCGTCTATTATCCTTTCAGGTGAGAATTACTCATTGCTATTCACACGGCTCTCGCAAATCTCACACCTCTTGCACAAAGAGGAATGATGGAATGATCCTGAAGAATATTCCAAAATCACCTTGTCAGCATGGTACTTATCTGCTCCGCCACCTGCTAGAAGTCACAAAGCTGTAGCGTCAGACAGCCGGAGAGAGAAGGCCCTATTCATCTGATAAGAAAAAGCCAGGAAAGGACAGCGGTGAATGAATTTTGAACACTATATTAAGTAGATATATCTCCTATTATTCTGTGCCCTTTTTTGATACATTTATGGCTCGTGACATCACATCAGGTTGCAGGCAGCACCGGCTCGCACACTTGGTGAGGAAACAATTACTCAAGGGGTATTCAATGCAAACTCAGCCAAACTACTATTAGGCAGAGGTGGGTAGAGTAGCCAGAAATTGTACTCAAGTAAGAGTACTGTTACTTTAGAGATTTATTACTCAAGTAAAAGTAAGGAGTAGTCACCCAAATATTTACTTGAGTAAAAGTAAAAAGTTTGTTGTGAAAAAACTACTTAAGTACTGAGTAACTGATGAGTAACCTGTTCATTTAATGATGACGGCAACAAATAATGCTCAAAAACATAAAAATAGCAATGAGCATATTCAGAGCCAGGAATATCTCTTAAGCAACTAAAACAATAATATATATTAAATAATAATACATTAACATAAACAAAATTAATGCAAATTGAGCCACAATAACTTAACAGCACCATAGGCTCAGTAGGCAGAGATTACAAAGGAAAATAACAAGTTAGCCTTTACGCAAACCATAAACTGAGAGGTGTGGGCTGCACCTGGGAACACACTGTGCACTTCTGATTGGTGTTTCTATGCATGCGTGTGTGTGTGTGTGTGTGTGTGTGTGTGTGTGTGTGTGTGTGTGTGTGTGTGTGTGTGTGTGTGTGTGTGTGTGTGTGTGTGTGTGTGTGTGTGTGTGTGTGTGTGTGTGTGTGTGTGTGTGTCTGTCTCTCTATGAGGCTGCAGTGCGTTAATAAATGTCCCCACACGATGTACATTTGACAGTGATTCATAGCAGGGAAGCTAAAATCAGTCTATGGTGACAGCCAAAATATCTACTAACGTTACTTACCGCGATGTGCTTCCTCAAATTTGACGTTGAGTTCATGTAAGCTTAAGCTTGTTGCCGCTGAAACTTTATGTGCAGTTAATCAGGTGACCGCCTGGCTCTGTTTGATTGGTGAAACGGAGTCAACGTCACCAATGACTGCATTTCATTGGTGAAACGGAGTCAAACGTCACCAGTGACTGTACTTGATTGGTGAAACGGAGTCAACGTCACCAGTGACTGCATTTGATTGGTGAAACGCGGGCATGCGATAGATCCTACTTTGAAGGTCTGTCTGACACACCAAAACAAACAAAGCGTGCATTAACAGATCGATAAAAGTCAGTAGCGACTAGCGAGCTGAATGTAGATAAATGAAGCGCAGTAAAAGTAGCGTTTCTTCTCTATAAATATACTCAAGTAAAAGTATGTTGCATTAAAACTACTCTTAGAAGTACAATTTATCCCAAAAGTTACTCAAGTAGATGTAACGGAGTAAATGTAGCGCGTTACTACCCACCTCTGCTATTAGGTCATGTTAAAATGTTCCATGCCGACAAAGCAAGTATGCCTAATAGAAAACACTGGAACATAAAGTAAGCCTCTGTTTTCGAAAATGTTCAAACTGAGAAACTTGATTTTTTTTGCAAATAGTCAATAACTTAGAATTTAATGGCAGCAACACATTGCAAAAAGGTTGTCACAGGGGCATTTTTAACACTGTGTTACATGGCCTTTCCTTATAACAACACTCAGTAAATGTTTGAGAACTGAGGAGACCAGTTTTTGAAACTTTTCAGGTGGAATTCTTTCCCATTCTTGCTTGATGTACAGCTTAAGTTGTTAAACAGTCCGGGATCTCCGTTGTGGTATTTTAGGCTTCATATTGCGCCACACATTTTCAATGGGAGACAGTTCTGGAATACAGGCAGGCCAGTCTAGGACCCGCACTCTTTTACTATAAAGCCACGCTGTTGTAACACGTGGCTTGGCATTGTCTTGCTGAAATAAGCAGGGGCGTCCATGATAAAGTTGTTTGGATGGCAACATATGTTGCTCCGAAACCTGTATGTACCTTTCAGCATTAATGGTGCCTTCACAAATGTGTAAATTACCCATGTCTTGGGCACTAATACACCCCCATACCATCACAGATGCTGGCTTTTGAACTTTGCGCCTATAACAATCCGAATGGTTCTTTTCCTCTTTGTTACGGAGGACACGAATGTAGGTAAGGATGTGTACCGAATCCGGTACTTTTTTGGCACAGACTGAATGCACCGATTATGGTACCTGCGTTGTGCGTGACATCACGCCCGGTTGACGACTTTTCAGAATCCGAATCATCTTCATCGGTCAAGTAAGTTTAACACACAGGGAATTTGACAACTACAAGAGAGCACAGGACCATGGCAGCCATCCGCGGCGCCATCTTGGTATGAAAACAAGAGGGGAACATTAAAACATACAAAAGCCATAAAAGGCAATGAAAAAGCACAGAGCTGATGAGACCAGCTACCACTTCAGAGACGCTATTTGTACATACAGCTACAAAAGTAATACACAACAAAAAAACTGACAAAAGAAATTGCAATGAATAATACATGTTGCACACATACATAGACAAATAACAAAACAGAACAAAAACACCATTTCAATGCCCACATACACACGCGGTGGCCTCTACGGTGTTCCACGCCATCGTCTGTTGGGGGGGCAACATGTCTAGAGACAGGAGAAGACCCAACAAAGCCACCAAGAGAGCGTACGCAGTCCTAGGCTGCCCACTAGCTCGCGGCCAATGTCCAGTCAATGTCCAGTACGCGTGGATGATTGATAATCCGTCCAGGGAGATTGAAGTATTCCAAAAATGCTCGTTCAGTCAGGGCTTCGAAAAGCTTGTCCATCCCGACGCTCAACGCTAGCTCCGCATCTCCTCCGGTCTATCCACACGGACTCCAGTGTGGCAGTGTGGCTGGTCTCTAGTGCAGACATTGCCACGGCTCCCCAAGGCAGATCCAAAAGTTCACAAAAAAGCACCAGAAAGCAGCGCAGGGGCCACAAAAGGGCCATACCTTGTTGCGCAGTCCCAAAGGGGCCCGATCCATCCATCCATCTTCTTCTGTTTATCCGAGGTCAAGTCGCGGGGGGCAACAGCCTAAGCAGAGAAGCCCAGACTTCCCTCTCCCCAGCCAGTTTATCCAGCTCCTTCCAGGGGATTCCTTGGCATTCACAGGCCAACCGGGAGACAAGGTCTCCCCAACATGTCCTGGGTCTTCCCTGTGGCCTACTACCGGTCGCACATGCCCTAAACACCACCCTAAGAGGATGTCCGAGGGACATCCTGATCCGATGACCAAAACACCTCATCTGGCTCCGCTCGATGTGGAGGAGCAGCAGCATTACTTGGAGCTCCTCCCAAATGACAGCGCTCCTCACCCTATCTCTAAGAGATTCACCAAGCATTGGATACCACCCACTAAAAGGCTTGGTGAATTGTGTGAGGCTTTAGCAGAGACTTGGGCGGGGGCCTGATGGAGGAGATCCTTAAACTGGAAAAGCATTAGATTACTATTGCAAAAACACATCATCAGTAGGATAAATGAGTATCCTCCACCCAACGGAGGAAACTAATTTTGGGCGCTTGTACCCGCGAGCTTGTCCTTTTGGTCATAACCCAAAGCTCATGACCAAAGGTAAGGATAGGAACGTAGATCGACCGGTAAATTGAGAGCTTTGCCCTCCGGCTCAGCACCTTCTTAACGGATTTGCATCACTGCAGACGGCCCACCGATCTGCCTGTCGATCTCATGATCCACTCTTCCCTCAATCGTGAACGAGACTCAGAGGTACTTGAACTCCTCTACCTGGGGACAGCTCTCCTCCCCAACCTGGAGATGGCACAGCAGCCTTTTCCGGGTGAGAACCTCAGACTTAAAGGTGCTGATCTCATCCCAGTCGATTCACACTCAGCTACAAACAGATCCAGTGAGAGACAAAGATCCTGGCCAGATTAAGCCATCAGGACCACATCATCTGCAAAAAAGCAGAGACCTAATCCTTCAGCCACCAAACTGGATCCCCTCAACGCCCTGACTGCACCTAGAAATTCTGTCCATAGAAGTTATGAACAGGATTAGTAACAAAGGGCAGCCTTGGCGGAGTCCAACCATCACTGGAAATGGGTCTGACTTACTGCCGGCAATGTGGACCAAGCTCTGACAATGATCATAATCAGGCGGTCCAATACCCTATACTCTCTGAGCACTCTCGACAGGACTTCCCGAGGGACACGGTCGGTTGCCTTCTGCGAGTCCACAAAGCACATGTAGACTGGTTGGGCAAACTCCCATGCACCTTCAAGGACTTTACAGAGAATACAGCATTGGTGCACAGTTCCACGACCAGGACGAATACCACACTGCTCCTCCTAAATCCGAGGCTCGACGATCCGACGTCGCATCCTCTCAAATACACCTGAATAGACCTTACCAGGAAGGCTGAGGAGTGTAATCCCATGACAGTTGGAACACACCTTCCGGTTCCCCTTCTCAAAGAGAGCAACCACCACCCCGGTTTGATTGATTGATTGAGACTTTTATTAGTAGGTTGCACAATGAAGTACATATTCCGTACAATTGACCACTAAATGGTAACACCCGAATAAGTTTTTCAACTTGTTTAAGTCGGGGTCCACTTAAATTGATTCATGATACAGATACATACTATCATATATAGTACCATCATAATCCAGTCATCACACAAGATAATAATCAGGTCGTATACATTGAATTATTTACATTATTTACAATTTGGGGTGTGGAGGGGGGGGTTAGGTTTGGTTGTAATCATCAGTCAATCAGTCATCAACAATTGATAACAGAGAAATGGATATTGAAACAGTGTAGGTCTGACTTGGTAGGATATGTACAGTTAGAAGTGGATTTAGAGAGAGAGAGAGAGATCAGAAGGCATAAGAAAAGTATCTACATTTGATTGTTTACATTTGATTATTAACAATCCGGTGAGGGTGTTAGTTTAGGGTTGAAGTTGCCTGGAGGTGTACTTTTATTGCGGTTTTGAAGGAGGATAGAGATGCCCTTTCTTTTATACCTGTTGGAGCGCATTCCACATTGATGTGGCATAGAAAGAGAATGAGTTAAGACCTTTGTTAGATCGGAATCTGGGTTTAACGTGGTTAGTGGAGCTCCCCCTGGTGTTGTGGTTATGGCGGTCATTTACGTTAAGGAAGTAGTTTGACGTGTACTTCGGTATCAGGGAGGTGTAGCGGATTTTGTAGACAGGCTCAGTGCAAGTTGTTTTACACTGTCCTCCACCCTGAGCCAGCCCGGTCCGATTCAAAAGGCAAAAAACGCATGAAAACAAGAGAGAAACATCAAGAACACAATGGGAGAAGTGCAGTGCTCCTGCAAGAAGCAGCCACTACAGCAGCACTGAGAGTGGACACAGCCAAACTAGCACTGGGTAATGTTGCAATTTCCAATGCCAACAAAGAAATTCACTCAAAAACTCTCCAATCTAAGTTAAGTACGGCTCCACTTTTTTCGAAAATGCACTAGCTTGATGCTAATATACATTGGCTTTGCTATTGACATGCGACTGATTAGGTTTAGCAATTTTATATGGCAATTTTAACACCTCCAATTTTTTCTACGTCAACTACAACTAAGATGCCCGTTACAATCAAACAGTACTTAGTGCGTAATAAGTACAATACTTGCAGTATTACCCCTTTGTAGGGCGCATCAAATAACATAAACACACCATTAACTATACATTTCTGCCATCTAACGTCTTGGACTTGCACCTGTAAATGCAACTTAATGTCATACTTACATATGATGAAGATACAACAAGAGACAATAACTGGACAGTAGTTATCATAATTAGTTCATTTTTAAATACTGCAATAAGAAATTCGATTTTAGTACCAAAAACAATTAGTATGTATTTACATAAATAAAAGTACAGAAAATAAAAGTACCGGGATCAATTCCCAGGTACCAAGAATTGGTACCGTATCGGTACCCATTCCTAGATGTAGGGAATTGTTCATCATTGCAGTTCTGTATAACACTAACACCAAATGATGATACCGAGTCATCTCACCAATATCCCACTTAGGGAAGAAGTGTTTGTAGTAGCAGAGGTGGAACAGCAGCTGTGTAAGAGGGAATCCTTGCTTCAACAGGCAGTGTAAAATGGGCTAATGTGTATGTTGAAGGTAGAAAATAGTCCATTCTCCACCCAAGTCTGGTTGTCAGGTCTCCTGTGTGCTGAGGTTATACACTGACCGCAACATGTCCCACATATATTACTTACTTTTCCCACCACGCTAGTCTTTTACTCTCACACTAACCCGAGGGGTCCCGCCACGTCTCAAGAGGCCTCACAGCAAACCTAGCCCTATTCCGACTCATTCTGCGGTGGCGAGTACAATCCCACTTCCTGCCCCTGAACCCCTCAAAGCTCATTAATATGGCCGACAGAGGAGGGGGCTGGTATGTTTGTGCAGACTAGTGTGTTATGCAAACACTGTGCATGTGAAAGCGGTGGTTTTGGAGAAGTCAAAACATTAGTTAACATGCAGAGTATATCTTTGCACATGCGAGTTTTGTGCAGGAAAATAAATTAATTGATTGTATCCTGAAGCAACACAGCAAACTGCCTGATTCAACCAGCAGAGCTGCTGTTTACTTAATGTCTACAAAAAAGATCAATTAAAGAATAACAATTTTCCTCAAAGTCAGTCAAGCAATGTTTTACTAATGTTGATACTGGTTGGCAGTTCACTCATCTATGTGGTCAATGCGCTGAATAAGCCTTTTTAGCTCATGTAAAACATGCTGACTCTTCGCTGTGGTCACTAATGAGGCGTACTGGAAGGGGTCCTTATGTCTGCTAATTATCCCCGCCGTATGGAAGTGATGATGAGCAAATAACCTCTGAGCGATGTCGTCTTTACTATCAATAATTATTTGTTGGAACGGTCACGCACACCAAAATCTGAACCGGTCTGTGGTCAGTCAAAATATTAGGTACGCCCGCACTTCCGCACTCGGATCCGTGCAGTGTTTTTGCTACTGAGGAAATTGCCATCATGACAGAATATCTGTAATCACTTGACCTCCCACGCCCTTTCTTATGCACCCTTTTGGCGTTTTATCTGTGCAACATTGCCCCCTATTGTCTGTTTCAGGCAAATCTCACATATGAGCCACCCCCCCATTGGGCCCCATGTTATGTCGAGGACAATGCTGCATAGTCATAAAGCACAGCAATTTACAAGCAAATTGACCACACTTGTGCAACACTAACCTCTAATGTTTGATTTGTTAAAACCACAGGGGAGTCATGACTGGAGATATGCAGATGAAACAAGAGTGGAGCCATTCCATTGGTTATCATGTTGTTGAGTTTTAAGTGCTTATACCACCATATTTTCTTGTCTTGCCTTTATTGTCCAGCATTTCTCCAGGAGTCCAAAATTCAGCACACTTCTCTCCAAGGGAGGCTAAAAAAAACTTCCCTGCATAGAAACCCACATAAACATGTGAAGGGTAAACATTGGCAACAGCATCACAGCGCCATGTTCAGTCTGTGAAACTCACTGTCATGGCCAGGGTGGGACTCGGTTTTAGCCAAGGGAGTTTTCATCTGTTAATGCATGATCTATTTAAAAGTTTACCAACTGCAGCTGGCCTCCATGTCCCACATAAAGCAGCATGGTCCGCTTTAATTCATTATAGTATTTAGTGCACCATAAATTAAATAAATAAAGGGAACTTCTGATTATTTGTTTACATTCTAAATAAATTATTGACTGTTTAATATACATACACTCTTTTTAATTCATTAAAAATGAAAGTATTTAACTAATTGATTTTTTAACTTGAAAAACATCAAATATTTTTTATGGCTATAATTTTTTTGTAATCTTTTTATTGATCATTTTTGAAAATACAATGTAAAGACATGCACCTGGGGATAGGTTGATTGGCAACACTAAAAATTGGCCCTAGTGTGTGAATGTGAGTGTGAATGTTGTCTATCTGTGTTGATGGTGGCGACTTGTCCAGGGTGTACCCCGCCTTCCGCCCGAATGCAGCTGAGATAGGCTTCTGAAAGGAACAAGAGGTAGAAAATGGATGGATGTATATACATATACATATACATAACAAGATAGTGTGAAAATGGGAAGTTCTTCAAAACGACCTGCAGATGGCAGTGTCGCCACTGAGTGTTTTATATAAATGCGAAGGTAAAGTCTCGCGTGATTTCGTCGACTGACGTTGTGAATAAGGCACCAAAGCGTATGTTGCTTTTTTTACAGCGCCAAACCTGTGAATAAATTTTTAAATCCAAACAATATGCTTTCTATGAATGGTATTAATTATAAAAATTACAATTTGTATGGGGGTTGAGTTATAAGATAGTGTGAAAAGGGGAAGTTCTCTAAAACGACCAGCAGGTGGCAGTGTCGCCACTGAGTCTTTTATAGATGTGAGTGAAGGGAAAGTCTCGCGTGATTTCGTGGTTTCGTCATCTGACGTTGTAAATAAGGCTCCCTGGTGTATGTTGCTTTTTTACTGCGCCAAACCTACAAACCCGTGAATAAATGAAGAAATCCAAACAATATGCTTTACTGTTATTGATAATGTTAATTGTAAAAAAAACAACTCGTGGGGAAAGAAAAGAATAAATAATTAAGAAAGAACGTGGCCGTTTGTGGATGTGGTGCGTCCCCTGCTGGCAGGAAGTGGTCATTATATAGGGTTTCCGCCTCCGGCAGACATATTGCCGAACTTACCAGAGCAAAATTATTGACCATAAAGCGAGGGAAGAGGATTTAAAACTTGATTTGTATTTTTCTAGTCCGCGCCTTACACCTAAACAACAGAGCGCACAATGGGTAAGTTGTGTCGTTGCGTCTGAATGTAGACATACGCTCGGTGCTCTATGCTAACTCATTGCTGTAATGCTTATGAAATTGACATTTACCTCAACCAGTGGTCCCTTTGATGGCTTGGATGTGTTTATTTCGAATAACACATAATCTTTATTAACACGTTTATTGTTAACTTTTTGTCATGATTGTACTCGTGTTTCAACAGTTTACGAGGATTCGTGCACACTGTAGCTTAGCTGACGGTAGGCTAGCACCCTTGGTTACTGTTGATTAGCTTAGCTATAATACTAGCACTAATATAGTTGGTGATTTGTCGAGACGGTCTTATATGTACGTCGGTTTAAATGTACAACGTTAAGCGAATGTTGCAGTTTTTGACATGAGGCTTGTCAAACCACCGCGTTCATGTGGCTATAGTGTTAAATAATATTGCACGTATAGCAATTAGGGGTGTGGGGGAAAAAATCGATTCGAATTCGAATCGCGATTCTCATGTTGTGCGATTCAGAATCGATTCTCATTTTTTTTAAATCGATTTTTAATTTATATTAATTTTGGATTTTTATTTTTTTTATTTATCAATCCAACAAAACAATACACAGCAATACCATAACAATGCAATCCAAAACCAAACCCGACCCAGCAACACTCAGAACTGCAATAAACACAGCAATTGAGGGGAGACACAAACACGACACAGAACAAACCAAAAGTAGTGAAACAAAAATGAATATTATCAACAGTATCAATATTAGTTACAATTTTAACATAGCAGTGATTAAAAATCCCTAATTGACATTATCATTAGACATTTATAAAAAATAAATTAACAATAGTGTCACAGTGGCTTACACTTGCATCGCATCTCATAAGCTTGACAACACACTGTGTCCAATATTTTCACAAAGATAAATTAAGTCATATTTTTGGTTCATTTAATAGTTAAAAACAAATTTACATTATTGCAATCAGTTGATAAAACATTGTCCTTTACAATTATAAAAGCTTTTTTACAAAAATCTACTACTCTGCTTGCATGTCAGCAGACTGGGGTAGATCCTGCTGAAATCCTATGTATTGAATGAATAGAGAATCGTTTTGAATCGGGAAAATATCGTTTTTGAATCGAGAATCGTGTGGAATTGGAAAAAAAATACCGATTTTGAATCGAATCGTGACCCCAAGAATCGATATTGAATCGAATCGTGGGACACCCAAAGATTCACAGCCCTTATAGCAATACACAATTTGCTGTGACAGAATAACTCGAGCCACTTGTTTTGTGTAAATCCTCTTTATTTCACCCTGCTTCTTGGTGCAGGTTTTTTTCAAACCATGTTGGCTGTGTTGTATGGATATAGGTGAAATTTGCCAGAGTATGTTATTTCAACATTTTGTGAAAACATAGTTGTCCTATGTTCCTTAAATAACGCTAAAATCACGACTAAAAATGTCACAGTGAAAAATGCCTCCTGTGGTGCAGCATTATCTTAATGTGATCCCTTTAAGATTTCCATGGTCTATTGTTAGTTTTTAGTTTTTTCCACATTAAAAGCATGCAAATCAAATCAAACTATTTGTATCTCACTTTTAATACCTATAAAATGTAGTGCAAAGTTCTTTACTAGAGATGTCCGATAATGGCTTTTTTGCCGATATTCCGATATTGTCCAACTCTTAATTACTGATACCGATATCAACCGATACCGATATATACAGTCGTGGAATTAACACATTATTATGCCTAATTTTGTTGTGATGCCCCGCTGGATGCATTAAACAATATAACAAGGTTTTCCAAAATAAATCAACTCAAGTTATGGAAAAAAAATGCCAACATGGCACTGCCATATTTATTATTGAAGTCACAAAGTGCATTATTTTTTTTAACATGCCTCAAAACAGCAGCTTGGAATTTGGGACATGCTCTCCCTTTAAGGTTTATTGGCGCTCTGTACTTCTCCCTACGTCCGTGTATACAGCGGCGTTTTAAAAAGTCATACATTTTGAAACCGATACCGATAATTTCCGATATTACATTTTAAAGCATTTATCGGCCGATAATATCAGCAGTCCGATATTATCGGACATCTCTATTCTTTACATTAAAAAAAACATTGTAAAAATAGTACTTTATGCAAATACAATACAACCACAAATACAACCACAGTCTGTTTTCTGTTGCCTTGCTCCAACAATAATTTTAAAACGCGCACAGCCTTTTTAATGGGTCACACTTCCAATGAATAATTTAGGAGTATTTTTTAAAAGATTTACTTGTTTAAGGTGAGGACAAATATATTTGTTTACAGCAGCATTAAAGTCGTCGTCGTTGCTGACTCGAGGTGGGAATCTTTGGGCACCTCACAATTCGATTTCGATTACGATTCAGGAGCTACTGTACGATTCGGCTAAAAATGTATTATTGATGCATCTTTATGTATATTAATGCAGTTTTACATTTATTTTCGTTTCACTGAATAAACGTTTATCACTTGCAACTCAAAAAAACTCAAATCATTTGAAATAAGAAACAGTTACGTAAATTAATTCCTCCATTTATTAAATTAATGTAAATGTGTGCAAAACTGGACCATAAGTGCTCAGTAGTAAAGGAGCTGGTCGGATCTCTCGGTGAGGTGGCACGCTGCAGTCAACCAAAGTTTCGAACGGTCTGCGTTACTTTATTTATAATAAGTAAATAAACTATCGATTGTTAATCGATTCTATAACCGTCCATGTCTGAATTGCAATGCATCTAAAAATCGATATATTTTCCCCACCTCTATTGCTGACCATTGACTCATCTTTGGCTCTAAAAAATGTAAACTCCTTAATGTATTTAATCATACTTGCCAACCCTCCCGGATTTTCCGGGAGACTCCCGAAATTCAGCGCCTCTCCCAAAAACCTCCTGGGACAAATTTTCTCCCGAAAATCTCCCGAAATTTAGGCGGACCTGAGTGACGTGTCGACAGCCTGTTTTCACATCAGCTTTCCCACAATAAAACAGCGTGCCTGCCCAATCACGTTATAACTGTAGAATGATGGAGGGGGAGTTCTTGGTTTCTTATGTGGGTTTATTGTTAGGCAGTTTCATTAACGTCCTCCCAGCGCGGCAACAACACACAACAACAGCAGTCACGTTTTCGTCTACCATAAAGCAGTTTGTCTGCCGTAAACAGCAATGTTGTGACACTCTTAAACAGGGCAATACTGCCATCTACTGTACATGCATATGTGACAATAACATCTACGGCTTTTAAAGAGTGCACAACTGCGCACACAACAAGGAGACGAGGCAGAATGCATCATCAGAGAGGGTGTTCAGCATGGTTAGAAAAATAGTGACAGAGAATAGAACAAGGATGGACAATTCAACCCTTAACTCAACAATGAGTAGATGAGTGTCATGTGTGTGTATATGTGTAAATAAATGAACACTGAAATTCAAGTATTTCTCTTATTTATATATATATATATATATATATATATATATATAGCTAGAATTCACTGAAAGTCAAGTATTTCTTATATATATATATATATATATATATATATACACGAAATACTTGACTTGGTGAATTCTAGCTGTAAATATACTCCTCCGTCTTAAACCCCCCCCCCACCACCACCACCACGACCCCCCCCCCCACTTCCAGAAATCGGAGGTCTCAAGGTTGGCAAGTATGATTTAATGGAAATTATTTGTTTGATTCAGTTTAAATAAGCATAGTTATATAATGATACTGGCTTTTAATGGGTTAAAAACAAAATGTCTTACATATACGTAAGAAACCCATTTTAGATTGGTAGGACATATACATGAGGACATATGTATGAGGCTTTTACAGCAGTTTTTGGGAAGCTAATTGCGGTTTGTCCAACATGAGTGAATTTTAACGATCTCTAAGCTTTTTAAATCGTGATAATGCCCCAAAAGCACAGTATGAACTCAGTGGGAACAGTAGTTCTGACATTTAACCTCAGATAACCTTGGTGTTGTGGTTAAAGCCCTCTGACTCTGAGGTCTGGCACCATTATGCTGTTGGCTGCAGAATTCACTGTTGAGTCGCTCCCTTGTTGCCATGGGCAACAACACACAGGTCTGCCCAATGCCCTGCTATGGTGGCATGGCTGCACAAATGCTGAGAATGGTCAGTTTTGTCTTTTGCGTGGGCACTCGTTTATGCAAACTCTGCCTTTTAACTCGACTGACCTTTGTTCTGCTGAATAGTTTGGTGTGTGTGTGTGTGTGTGTGTGTGTGTGTGTGTGTGTGTGTGTGTGTGTGTGTGTGTGTGTGTGTGTGTGTGTGTGTGTGTGTGTGTGTGTGTGTGTGTGTGTGTGTGTGTGTGTGTGTGTGTGTGTGTGTGTGTGTGTGTGTGTGTGTGTGTGTGTGTGTGTGTGTGTGTGTGTGTGTGTGTGTGTGTGTGTGTGTGTGTGTGTGTGTGTGTGTGTGTGTGTGTGTATTTTTAGGCCATGTTGTCCACTCATCGTTACTCGTTTTTATATTTAGTTTTTTTACAAGCATCCTGATATCCTGCAATAGGATAGCGTTCTTCCTCATTCACGCACTTCTCTTTCCCAAAATGAATGCATTCTCCACGTGCTCCAACAGAGCCGTCAGCCAGTCCGGCCAAGGATACCTCCCGGATGAACCGCTACAAGAACAAGGCGCTCAACCCCGAAGAGATGCGGCGCAGGCGAGAGGATGAGGTCATCCAACTCAGGAAGCAAAAACGAGAGCAGCAGGTATGGCTAATCTTTACACATATTTAACCTCAGTGTGTAAAAAAAAAAAATGTGAAGAGAGCCGTCTCCTTTTTGTCCACAGCTCTTCAAAAGGAGGAACGTGGACGTCCTCACTGAAGAGGAGGCCATGTTGGAGAGCCCCCTTGTGGACTCGCTCATCAATTTACCAGCAACTGTGAGTGTCACATTTTACGTGCTTATGCCTCACAGCAACAGGTTCACTTGTCGTTTTCTCTCAGGTGGTTTGGGATAGAAACAGAACTATTCACGGTTTTAAGGTATTCCGTGGTATAGGGTAGCGTGATATAAATGATATAAATTTGGCCGACGAGTGCATGTTGATGACACAAGCGACAAGCAAACCAATGCGTTCTCAATGCAATGTCGTGTCCTCGATAGCAGCTAACGTCCCTTCACAATGCTAAGCCACTCCCGTATTTTCCGCACTATAAGGCGCACCGGATTATTAGCCGCACCTTCTATGAATTACATATTTCATAATTTTGTCCACCAATAAGCCGCCCCGGACTAAAAGCCGCGCCTACGCTGCGCTAAAGTGAATGTCAAAAAAACGCTGCGCTAAAGTGAATGTCAAAAAAACAGTCAGATAGTTCAGTCAAACTTTAATAATATATTGAAAACCAGCGTTCTAACAACTCTGTCCCAAAATGTACGCAAATGTGCAATCACAAACATAGTAAAATTCAAAATGGTGTAGAACAATAGCAACATAATGTTGCTCGAACGTTAATGTCACAACACACAAAATAAACATAGCGCTCACCTTCTGAAGTTATTCTTCATTCGTAAATCCTTCGAATTCTTCGTCTTCGGTGTCCGAATTGAAAAGTTGGGCGAATACGGGATCCAAAATGGCCGGTTCCGTCTCGTCGAAGTCACCGGAGTCAGTGTCGCTGTTGTTGTGCAGCAGTTCTGTGAATCCTGCCTTCCGGAAAGGTCGGACCACAGTTGTGACCGAAACTATCTGCCCAGGCATTTACGATCCACTGGCAGATGTTGGCGTATGTCGACCGGCGCTATCTGCCCGTCTTAGTGAAGGTGTGTTCGCCTTCGGAGCTGTGTGAAAAAAGCCACCCGGCCTCTTCGCGTAAACTTCCCTTAACCACTCGCTCATCTTTTCTTCATCCATCCATCCCTTCGAGTTAGCTTTTATGATGACGCCGGCTGGAAAGGTCTCTTTTGGATGGGTGGAAGTTAGCATGGCAAGCTAGAACCACAGTGAAGGATGACTTCTCATTCCCTGTGGAGCGAATATTCACCGTACGTGCTCCCGTTCCACAGTGCGGTTCAGTTGCTGTGAAATACGGTAGTAATCCGTGTGCGGATGGAGAGATTGCGTCTTTTTATGAACCGGATCGTTTTGTAGGAGCCATTTTGTGGTCTTTACAGATGTAAACAGGAAATGAAACGTACGGTGATATCCGCGCGTTTTTTCTTCTTCTTCCGGGGGCGGGTGAAGCGCTTCCTGTTCTATGGGGGCGGGTGAAGCGCTTCCTGTTCTATGGGGGCGAGTGCTTTCCTTGGCGGTTGCTTGCGTAGAAGAAGAAGCGCTTCCTGTTCTACCGGGAAAAAAGATGGCGGCTGTTTACCGAAGTTGCGAGACCGAAACTTTATGAAAATGAATCGTAATAAAGCGCACCGGGTTATTAGGCGCACTGTCAGCTTTTGAGAAAAATTGTGGTTTTTAGGTGCGCCTTATAGTGCGGAAAATACGGTATATGTCAGCAATTCTTGCCTTCATGGCAGCATCATTATCACCAAAGTTGATATCATCAAAGTTCTGTGGTCAGATGAAACAAAAATTGAGCTGTTTGGCCACAACACCCAGCAATATGTTTGGAGGAGAAAAGGTGAGGCCTTTAATCCCAGGAACACAAAAACCATGTTTTGCTGCCAATGGAACTGGTGCTTTACAGAGAGTAAATGGGACAATGAAAAAGGAGGATTACCTCCAAATTCTTCAGGACAACCTAAAATCATCAGCCTGGGGGTTGTGTCTTGGGCGCAGTTGGGTGTTCCAACAGGACAATGACCCCAAACACACGTCAAAAGTGGTAAAGGAATGGCTAAATCCGGCTAGAGTTAAGGTTTTAGAATGGCCTTCCCAAAGTCCTGACTTTGGGAACGTGTGGACAATGCTGAAGAAACATGTCCATGTCAGAAAAGCAACAAATTTAGATGAACTGCACCAATTTTGTCAAGAGGAGTGGTCAAAAATTTAACCAGAAGCTTGTGGATGGCTACCAAAAGCGCCTTATTTCAGTGAAACTTGCCAAGGGACATGTAACAAGGATTGAACCAGGAACCCTCAGGTTGCTGGCACAGCCACTCTCCCAACTTCGTCATGCCGTTCCCAATCACTCTATCACAAAAAAATAAGAGCTGTAGAAATGATTGGAAACTCAAGACAGCCATGACATAATGTTCTTTACAAGTGTATGTAAACTTTTGACCACGACTGTATATGATGTCATATTTACCATGCACCGAATTTAAAGTCTTCTAATAAATACGTACTTCAACAACTCCAACTCACTCTCGTGGATAAATTGTCAGCAAGTTTCCAAAACATGTTCAGTTTTAAGCTACCGGTACATGCCTACTTTTATTTATTATTTTTTATATTTTCCTAAAGTGTTTTTTTATCAATCATTCTTAAACTACCTAGTGATTGCATTTATTTTCAGTTTTTTTACAAAGAAAATATAAACATGTTTGCACTTGAGTTGCCATTTTTGCAACTGTAGACTACCGTATTTTCCGCACCATAAGCCGCCCTGGGTTATAAGCCGTGCCTTCAATGAAGGGCATATTTCAAAACTTTGTCCACCTATAAGCCGCCCCGTGTTATAAGCCGCATCTAACTGCGCTAAAGGAATGTCAAAAAAACAGTCAGATAGGTCAGTCAAACTTTAATAATATATTAAAAACCAGCGTGATGTGGGCGCGCATGGAGTCGTATATCAACATGGACGGAGCTGCGTGAAAAAAGCCACCCGGCCTCTTCGCGTAAACTTACCTTAACCACTCGCTCATCTTTTCTTCATCCATCCATCTCTTCGAGTTAGCTTTTATGATGACGCCGGCTGGAAAGGTCTCTTTTGGCAAGGTCTTCCTTTTGAATATCACCATGGGTGGAAGTTTCTGGCCATTAGCATGGCAAGCTAGAACCACAGTGAAGGATGACTTCTCATTCCCTGTGGTGCGAATATTCACCGTACGTGCTCCCGTTGTATCCACAGTGCGGTTCACAGGAATATCAACAGTCAGTGGAACCTCGTCCATGTTGATAATGTTCTCTGGCCGGATCTTTTTTTCAGCTATCTTGTTTTTACAATATGCACGGAAAGTAGCCAGCTTTTCTTGAAAGTCTTTAGGCAGTTGCTGTGAAATAGTAGTCCGTGTGCGGATGGAGAGATTGCGTCTTTTCATGAACCGGAAACCTGTCGCTTAGTAGGAGCCATTTTGTGGTCTTTACAGATGTAAACACACAAAGGAAATGAAACGTAATATCCGCGCGCTTCTTCTTCTTCTTCTTCTTCTACGCGGGCGGGTGGTTGCTTACAGTAGAAGAGGAAGCGCTTCCTGTTCTATGGGGGCGGGTGCTTACCTTGGCGGTTGCTTGTGTAGAAGAAGAAGCACTTTCTCTTCTACGGGGAAAAAAGATGGCGGCTGTTTACCGTAGTTGCGAGACCGAAACTTTATGAAAATGAATCTTAATCTTAATCCATATATAAAGCGCACCGGGTTATAAGCCGCACTGTCAGCTTTTGAGTAAATTTGTGGTTTTTAGGTGCGGCTAATAGTACGGAAAATACGGTACATTAAGAGCATCATTTTATTATTATTCTCACTATATTATATATGAACATTTGTTATAGCTGTTTTAAATGTATATGCTCCACTTCTATTATGTTCTATCTATTATTGCTTAAAATTACTTTCTACTAAAGTTTTTTTTTCCCTCTTCCTTTCGATAATATAAAAATATCACATTATGTGGCTGTAACTATAATACCTTACAGTGAAATTGTGATTTTTTTTGTCTAAGGTTGTCAGAATCTCACACCATCACACCAAAAGGTCGTATAATTCAGAATTGGATCAAAATTTTAAATATAATTAGAAAAGCGTCTCTAAAGTTACAAACCATTAGTCGTGTAATCCCACAATATTTTAGAATAAGAAATAATTCTGTGATGCCTTTTTTGTGGAAATTAATAAAAATGAAGAACCCATTGAATTAATTAATATAAATTAATGTTTATTGATATTTTCTTATTTTAAAGAGCAAATTAATTATTCATTAATACATTGTATAAAACACTGCAAACAAAAACTTGTAAAGTTTTGAAATCACAAACAAAACTAAAGCTCACAAAATAATTGACATAAATAAAATTATTTCAGAATATATGTGAGATTGTAATTGTTTCTGAATGGTTTAACATTAAATGTTGACACAGTATCTATAGATGCCGTTACTTTTACAATAGAGGTTTTATTGGTTATATGTTTCCCAAAACAGTGGCTAACCTTTAAAAATGCAAAATATTAGATGACCTTTGTCAATGATTATTTCTTCATACATAAATGCCACGTGGAACTATTGCCTCAAGCTTGACCCTGGAACAAATACATTCAGATTCTGTTATTGCCTTTTGGAGAAAATTATGAAATGAGAACAATACAAAATGAAACATTATTATTTTACGTCTAGTAGTAGTAGTAGTAGTAGTAGTAGTAGTAGGGCTGGACACATTTTTTATCGATTTTGATTTTGGCTTCTCACAATCATAACATTTTTATAACTGAGAAAAAATTAATTAATGGGCCACGCAATATGCGTGCACATCCCTGAGCTTGTAATGGTGAAACGGATGATTATACGTATGAGTAGGGAAAAAAGACCACGTCTACTCAAAGTTCAGGACCTCACCATGGTTGTTTATCTTTTTATTTGACACGGCACTAGTATGTCTAATCAGTTATCACTAAACTCAACAAGAAAAGTAAGGCCATATGATTTCCGCATTCACGGAATCACAGAATTGACCAATAAAACAAAATCCGCTATTAAACGCAGAATATCAGGGGAAATTGACATTACTGTGAGTGAAATGCTGTCATTGTGAGGAGAAAGAACATTTGTTTCGGATAATAATGTGCCCGGTAGCGCTTTTTCATCCCTGAAACACTCAACCACCTCGTCCTGAACTACACAATGTGGAGACGACCACTTGAAACAGTGACTAAACTATGAAATTAAAGCTAGCGAGAACAATCTATACACCCACAATACATGTCATATGCTTGTGTTGTTGTGATCGACATCAACAATGTAAGAGTAACGTAGAAACAGGACAGCAGTTACAACTTTTTTTAACACTGCCTAAAGTCGTCTTGACACGTCAAGCTCAGAACAACAGCACACTTTCTCCTTCACATGTTGCTGTGCACAACATCCGGTATGACAGTGCTAACAGAATAAAGGTTTCAAAAAAGTACCTTACAAGAGCATAATATACTTAAAGCACGCATTGATACATGTACTCAATTATTAAGCTTTGACTTAAAATACTGGTCAAAATTGTCCAAATATGTATTGCATCAATCAATAAATGTGAGGATTTTTGCATTTATTAACAAATATTTTATTTAAAAAATTGACTTATGACACAAAAAGCACACGCTATGGTGGTAAAATAAGTGTAAAAGGTGGAAAAAACAGAATAAAAAAAAAATAAAACAGAAAATGTTTTTTTTCCATATTCCATCCATCCATCCATTTCTACCGCTTATTCCCATCGGGGTCGCGGGGGCGCTGGAGCCTATCCCAGCTACATATTGTTACTGTTATTTAAAGGTGCCACGCCATCAGTGTGTGAATGTGTGTGTGAATGGGTGAATGTGGAAATACTGTCAAAGCTTTTTGAGTACCGGTACCTTGAAGGTAGAAAAGCGCCATACAAGTATAACCCATTTATCATTTATTTACATGTAATAATGTGGCCAGAAATGGTACTGCAATCACAGTCAAAATTCTGTAGTCCCCTCCCTCTCTCCCTGACTGAGGTTGCCAGATACGCAGCCAAATCCAGCTCAATCTACTCCAAGGAACTTCAAACTTCCACTGCCTCTTACTAGGGGTTGAGGTGCTGGGACCATAATAGCTGAATGAATCGACAAGCGTTTTGTCAATAACAAATCTCTAACCAACACATTTTACACAGAATTAGGCTATTTTCAGGAAGAAGTACATCATGCATGCAAACAATATCACAACAAATGGCAATTATATGTTTATTGTCAGTACTATCAGAAAACAAAGACTAAAACAAACTGCAACCAACGCTAGCAATTGTTATACTGGTGAAAATAAGTAGAGCATGCTTAGCAGCCTAATGTACGCCCAAAACTAAAGAGAATACATTTTACCAAGGTGTGCCTATAGGTTACACAAATGAGGAATTATTTTATCATGTGATTTGGCTGTCTCCATATGTTTTACATTGCCATGATGACAGTTGGATGTTGGAACCCATTTCCTCAGCGTGTCAGCATATTGAGAACGAAATAGGCACCGACACTACCCATATCCACATAAGTTTTATTTGTCGAAAATATATTTTGTCCTCTCAGTTCAGGCATATATTTCCCCCGTTAGCCTGTATGTCGATGTGTCCTCACTGGGCTTGCATGCTAAGCATTACACTAGTAGCGAAGCACCATCACACTAAGCATTCGTTGCACGAACATACAAGCTTTGTTAGACAAGATCATAGACTGTATTGGACAATATAGTTTACATACGAAATGTCCATTTCCATTTATTACAAGTAATAAGAAAACTTAAATACCTGACTTACCTATCAAGGAAGAAATTAGCAAGTTTGGCGTTAGATGAAAAAATCTTCTCCGCCTTCAATCGTCTTCATCTTTCAAAGGCATCCCTGATCCAATTTCTTGTTTTGTTCCTGGCCTTGTCATGAATAAGTTGAGAATCGTAACAACGCCTTTTAGATTTACTAAGTCTCTGACATGTTTAGTAACTTTACCAGTGGTAGTAGCTAGACAAAGAGGGTGGTGCGTAACTGGAAACCTGGATGTAACACACTCACGGACTTTCTAATTGGTGAAACGGTAGAGGGTGGGACATCGAAATGAAAACAATAACAAGATTTCGGGGCTGTAAATCTAATTTTGAAATGAGCATATCCCGTCTGAACTACTGTTATCAGTTGTAAAGGTATTTAGATTTATTTTTGCCTTTTGATATATCAGGGCCATTTAATGATGACCTGACATGAAATTATTACATATGGCTCCTTGTATATGTACTATTACAATTATTATTTAATGTTTATACTTGTTTATTCCTTACTAATTTATATCTCTTTGTTCTTTTAAATATTTAAAGTTGAGTTTTAGTGGTACAATAAATACTCATGTTTTCAAATAATGAATAATCGTGTTATTTGTGATTACCGGTACAATAGTCATTTAAAAATAATTGTGATTATTATTTTTGCCACAATCGTCCAGCCCCAAAGTAGAGGGTTGCAGTGCTCAAGCAGTGTGCACGTGTGTTGCAGGAAGGTGTTATCACCAGAGACATGGTCGAAATGCTTTTCTCAGAGGACCCGGAATTTCAGCTCGCCACGACACAAAAGTTTAGGAAGCTTCTCTCTAAAGGTATCATGTTGTTCATATTAGCCACCATGAGAGGAATAAAAAAAAAAGGTTAACCTATTTCCTTTGTGTTCCTTCTAGAGCCCAACCCTCCTATTAATGAAGTTATAAACACGGCTGGAGTAGTGCAGAGGTTTGTGGAGTTCCTAAAGAGGAAGAACAACTGTACGCTACAGGTGAGCATGAACTAAGAGGGCTGATAAAAGAAGTGAGATAAGCCTAAAGAATGCATGTTATTGCCCTTGATGTGACGTGCGTGTGCAGTTTGAAGCTGCCTGGGCTCTCACCAACATCGCATCAGGCACGCCCATGCAGACCAAGACTGTCATTGAAGCCGGAGCTGTGCCCATTTTCATAGAGCTACTTAATTCTGACTTTGAGGATGTGCAGGAGCAGGTAAGACTGGGATGTTGTATTTTGCATCCATAGCCATATGACCCCAAATATTTTTATTTTTTTTACGGGTGTGTGTTATTTTGTCCTTCAGGCTGTGTGGGCGCTGGGCAATATCGCAGGGGACAGTGCTGTGTGCAGGGATTATGTGCTCAACTGTAACATCCTTCCACCTCTATTAATGTAAGCGAACAACATACATTTAACTATTATGTGTCTGATACATTTCATACAACAGTTGCTTGTCTTTGCTATTGCAGGCTCCTGACTAAATCCACAAGACTGACCATGACCAGGAATGCTGTGTGGGCTCTGTCTAATCTCTGCAGAGGAAAAAACCCTCCGCCTGCCTTCGAAAAGGTTGTTGCCATGAATCAAAACACAGCGATATTTTTTTTTTGAGGTTTTATTTGGTACACTTGCATAAATCCAGTAGAAAACAATGCTGCCTTTACAAAAAATATACACTTTCAGAAAAGCAATATTGTGTATTATACAGAGGGCTGTTTCTAATGTAGTATATTACACCGATGCGATTAACTTATTGTGAAATTACTGCAAATAGCTGGGTGGTTCATTTGTGCATGAGAAAGGGGTAGGGTCGTTTATTGACAAGTATTGCACAACACAGCCACAACAGAACCAATGTTTTAACCAGAGATAGGAGTAAACTACTCAGTCAACATTAAGTTAGTGATCAGTCCCTCCAGTATGTCGCGATTGGGCCAAATAACTCAAATTCAACCAATCCCCCGCATATGTTGACCAATTAGCATCATTTTAGCCCTTTGAATTTGTCTCTTAAGAGGCGCTCAAACGCGCATGTTAATTGTTTAATCAAAACGTATGCTTGTTTCTTGTGCAGACTAAGCAGGAACAATAGCATGTAACAATATATCAACTCTTTATTGCTCAAACGGCATAATTGTAGCCCCCTGTGCAGCTCAGAGCTACTTCTGGTTCTGGTCTACAGTGCTAAGCCTTTTGGGTAATGTACCATATTTTTGGACTATAGAGCGCACTGTTATATAAGCCGACCCACTACATTTTAGAAGAAAAAATATTTTTCCATATATTAGGTGCACCGTGTACTATAAGGCACAGATCTACATGTTATAAAATTAGTTATTTACACAAAAATATTTTGTAACTGTTCATTTACATTCATTAATTCTGTAACATAGCAGTAAAACGGCTGATCAAACAAAACAGAAGTCATCTTCATGGACCCACTAGCAGCGGAAGCTAGCTCTCCAGTCAGCAAAACAGACTCAATAAGTCCACGGTGACATTTTGGTGAATTTACTAAGAAATGAGTGAAACTGAAAAAATACAAAAATAATGCCATTGAAAGGTAATAATACTAACACAGATGCTTGTAAACATGTTGGCATATTAGCTAATGCTAACAACACCAGCTTGATTACATTACGATAGCCCTTACAAATATGCATGAAAACACTCCTACAGACGGTTTAGCAAATATAAATTGTTTTAGTTACATTGTAAAACTTGTTGCTTGGAGTAATGAATGAAGAATCCATAAAACTAAAAATGCTATGGACGTTTAGAAGACGGAAATACTGTAGACATTCACCCGCAACACCTGCAGTGAGAGAACTTGGCCAAAAGATTGAACCATATCACAAACAATAACACCCCTTTTCAATGTATTTGCTTGTGTTTTATGAATGCTATTTGCATTGTGGCCATCAGCGAAGAAAAATCCATAAATTAGCCGCACCATTTTATAAACCACAAGGTCAAAGCGTACGGGGGAAAAAAAAGCTAAATACTGAATTTACGGTAGTACGTATATAAACATTTGATAACAGACCGACATCCTCACTTCCTACTTTACATGTATTTTTTATATTTTGTAAACATTATTTATCCAGGGGTAAGGCAATTAAGAACATATTTTCATTTGCAATGCTGACCTAGCAAAGAGGCTGCATCTAGAGGTGAGAGATGTTGATGTGTGATGAGTCTCTCATGTACAAACAATAACTACTGCTATAATTCGTTCACAAATGCTCGTAACTTGCGGAGGTAAATGTGGTATTGTGGAGAATATTTGCTAGGATGTCCAATCCGGATTTTTTGAGCAAATCCGATCTTTTCATGTAGTCTTTCACGTTACAAAAAAAATTGTAACGTCCAAACTTAACGCAATCTGACCTGCATGCAGACATTTCACGTGTGCTGCAGTGTTTGCAAAAGTAAAACATGGCTTCAATTCTAGTAGCTCTCAGTCCTGGTGCATTTGTGGCAGTTTCAAGGATTTTCTGTATAGTGCGTGTAGAAGAATAAGAAAGAAGAGTCCAGGCATTTTGGCTCTCGCATTCTGTGCGAGATTTGCTTCAACGTCTGCTCTGAAGATCGTTTGGGTGAGCAGTTGGAGACAGGAGTGGTGGAACATTCACAAAAGTTCCTAAAACATATAATTTTTGCAAGTTTTCTGTTCATTTGTCAATTTTCTATTTTGCAACTGTTTATTTTGGCGAAGAATTAAGACGCTCATTGCTTTTTGATAACTTACTAGCCGGATGAACGCAAACCAATTGTTCAGACTGCAGTCGAATCGACTACATATCGGATTTATAACCACATACAAAAGAGGCCTGGGTCGGACTTGGAAAAAGTATGACATGAAAATATCCGACACGTAGGAAAAAAATCGGAATTGACCTGCAGCATGAAAGAGGCCTTAGCGTTTACTTTTAGGTCTGTGCTATATAAAACGAATAAAACATTAATAAAGTGTTTTGTTTTTTTGCAGTCCTGTGCTTTTTGAGGTTAGGTTTATAAGGAACCCATAAAACATTGATAACATATTCATAAAATCAGAAGTTGATTCAATGTTATTGAAATAAAATAAGTCTCAAAACGTTGCAACTTTTGCCGCAACTTTCTGAAAAAGCTTCTGTGAATTCAGCCATTTTAGGCCGAAACAATCACAAAAAAGTCTGCAAAATCCTGAAGAGACGGACTGAGCTACTATTAGTGCAAGTGTTACATGCATGAGTTTCACTCAACCACAGAGTAGCAACCATCTGCCAGATGCTGAAAAAAAACCTACTTCGGGAGTTTGCCTGCAGCCAAAAGTCTCTATACAGAACTTTGTTGTCCTTTTTAAAGATATGTTTATGCCAGAATACATTGTGCTTGTAGGTGTCGCCCTGTCTTCCGGTACTCTCCAGACTTTTATTTAGCAGCGACCCAGACTTGCTGGCAGATGCATGCTGGGCGCTCTCCTACCTCTCAGACGGCCCCAATGACAAAATCCAGGCTGTCATCGATTCCGGGGTCTGCAGGCGCCTCATAGAGCTGCTCATGTAAGCCTGCGTCGCCGCACGTCCCGCTGGTAAAATTCCCGGCCTGTTAACGCGCCTCCTGTTTTGCAGGCACGTAGACTATAAGGTGGCCTCTCCTGCCTTGAGAGCGGTGGGCAACATCGTGACAGGAGATGACATCCAGACACAGGTGGGAGTCTCTGCCGATCAGCATTAAGACGTCTTTTACGGCTGTTTTTAAGACTGTATCGCTGTGGACAGGTGGTGTTGAACTGCTCCGCCCTGCCTTGTCTGCTGCACTTGCTCAGCAGCGCCAGAGAGTCTATCCGCAAAGAAGCCTGCTGGACCATCTCCAACATCACAGCAGGGAACCGAGCACAGATACAGGTGCAACACGGCACACACTGGGGGCACCTGTCGTTCTGATGTGTGGTTATTCTGCTCTACAGACAGTTATTGATGCAAACATCTTCCCGGTGCTGATTGAAATCCTACAAAAAGCTGAGTTCAGGACCAGGAAAGAGGCTGCCTGGGCAATCTCCAACGCCACTTCTGGAGGAACACCAGAACAGATCAGGTTTTTACGAGATTTTAAATTAAATTAATTCCCCTTTCTTTCTCATTGGGTTCAGCTGCGAATGTCTTTGTATGTGTTTGTGTGGTGGCACTTCAGGTATCTGGTTAACCTAAACTGTATCAAACCGCTCTGTGATCTGCTCACCGTGATGGACTCCAAGATTGTTCAGGTGGCCCTTAACGGCCTGGAGAACATCCTGCGGCTGGGCGAGCAGGAGGCCAAGCAGGAGAACAACGGCACGGGAGTCAATCCGTACTGCAGCCACATCGAAGAAGCTTACGGTACTGCAGGAAATGCTAAGGCCTACTGTATTAACAGAAACACAGTGTCAAATGAAAGTGGTCAATTTTCCACAGCACAGTACATACTTGGCTTGCTAACTGTTGCTTTTCCACTGGCAAAAGTAGGGACTAGCAGGTGTCTTTTCCAGTGCCTGGTCAGACAGGGTCCCAAGCATGCTAGAAATTATCAAAATAATCACTCATGCTAACGGTAGCTTCTATATTGCAGTGTTATAAATGGCGTCAAAACAGCACCAGCATCCTTGTGCGTAAAACCCACGCTGTGTGCAGACTCGTTTTATGCTCGCACAGCCTCTTTTTGCTCATGCGTGGACTCATATTTGAGCTTGCGATGTGTTTAATAGATGCACAGCGACTTTACAATCCTTCTTTCTGATTGGTCACTTTAAACACTTAACTGTCGCCTCGTCAGAACCAATCCGAGGGAGCCTGTTGTGTGTCCAGGGATGGGAATTGATCAGATTTTTACGATTCCAATTCCTTTTTCGGTTCTGCATAACAAATCAGTTTATCGATTCTCATTTGAAAAAAGACAACAAACACGTTGATTAGCATCACATTTGTTTAGTTTAGAAAAGAAACATGTAGTGCGCAGTACCATCTGCCACGATAATGCGCTCTTCGTCGTCGTTGCGTTTTCCTTGTTTCTTGCATTGAACAAAGGGAGCACAGAACCAAGTCAAATTCCTTGTGTTATATACTTGGCCAATAAAGATGATTCTCATTCTGATGTACAAACACTAGGGGTTATTTAAGAAAATTGGTCAATAATCTAAATTGTGACTCTCTCCGATTCTAAATCGATTACAAGCAGTTTGAATAGTAACACCGCATTTGAACATAGGAAAATAAAACACTATTTTAATCAAGTGATTCTTTGGCGTACTACAGTTTGAGAATCACTGTATTACACCAAATAATACATTTTAATTGTGTTAAATCAATTCTCTTAATCAAATAGTCACCCCATAAACTGGTATAGGTTTGAATTGTGAGTTGCTCAGAGGTTCCCATCTCTAACAAACACAACAGGGAGGTCTTAAGATGGGGTGCCAGGGCGCAGGGAGTCTCCAGAAAAATTACAGGTATTTTGTTTTAACAAGTAACTCTAAAATAAGTATTCATCTGTAGAAATAAACAAAATACAACAATTATTTTATGGCATTTATACAAGAATGTCCAGTAACATGTTCAGCTATTTTTTTCCATTGAAATGCAGATAATTGTTTTAAAATAATACATTAGCTGAGCACAAAAGCAGAACAATGTCATTCAGTGACAAATACAAGTCACATCTAATAGAACTGGGCATTCTGCCATAAACATGAACATGAACTATTATTTTGCAGAAAAATAAGCATATCTTATTTTTCAGGAAGCCATACACTACCGGTACCTTCCTGACCAATCACGGTGCCTTCACTGTGGAGGACACTTCTCAGACAGGGTGGAGGCATACAGCCTCTGAGCCAGTCACACGCTGCCTCATCATCTAATGTAATGCATGAGAAGCATTCAGTTCATGTTTACAGTTAATAATAGCAGCTTTTACAATGACCGGCAGTGTCATTTACCTGCAGTATTAACAACAGATGACGCTCTGCCGCCGGTGGAGGTGCACTTTTGGCTCAGAGGGTATCAAAACGTCCCATTCATTCGAAGTTAACATTGTGCGTGCTAATGTTTCTGCATATTTGTAGTAGTTCCTCCCTTTTATGAAATACCAACTTTGCAATGCTTCCTCGTGACTGACACTTGAGCATTTGTGGCATTATGTGTGACGTCTTGTGCGCCGTCAGGGATCAATAAGGGAATCATTAACAAAACTGGCAAATGATTCCCAGAATCCAAACATTTGATTCCCATCTCTTTGTCCCTTCTGAAAAAAAAAAGGCAGTCTTAGACAAAAAAACAATACAATGGAACCTCGATTTATGAACCCGTCTATTAGCAACCTTTTCAGTTAACAAACTTTTAGATCCAGACAAATAAGCCTCCGTTTGCGAACTATGTCGCTGCGTAGGAATGCGTCATTCATTCATTTTGTGTCCTGCTGGTAGCCATTTCTGCTTGCATGTATATTACTATCACAGCAAGCTTTTAATTGTGAAGAGAATGGACTTTTCTGGAAAAATATGCCAAAGCAGATTTATTTCACAGCAGAGTAGAAGACTACCTCTCGTTCAGTGTCGCTTCTTTCGAGCGCACACACAGTCCCTCCCCGCCGCCCCCTACATTCCCTTCTCTCTCTGTTACGGTGTTAATCAGAATCAGCTTTATGTAAAGTAAGTGGATTTTACTCATTTTAATGTTTATTATTGTAGCAATATGGTTGTTAAAGTTAAAGATTTTTGTTGTTGCTGATCTTTTGTGAGGGAACCAATGAGACATGTTTGCAGAGCAGCGCATACAGGACAGTTTAGATTGTCGTCGTTTTGGCTTGTTGATAAAGAAACAGTTAATTCTTCACCTCCTTATTTTATGTGACATAGTGTAAAAAAGTGTACAACCTTCACTAAAATATGGACTTTAGTTGAGGCTGAAACCCATTATTCATATTTACATTGTTTCTTGTGGAGAAATTTGCTTCACTACATGAACTTTTAAATTTACAAACCTTGTTCAAGAACCAATTAGGTTCATAATTTGAGGTTCCAGTGTATTAAGTGTATTTTGTCATGTTTTACGTTGACACAGATGTAGTCAATGCAGTGTTTCCCTGCTGTAGGTCTGGACAAGATAGAGTTCCTCCAGAGCCACGAGAACCAGGAGATCTACCAAAAGGCCTTTGACCTCATTGAGCACTACTTCGGCGTGGAAGACGAAGACAGCAGTCTGGCGCCTCAGGTGGACCAGGCCAACCAGCAGTTCCTGTTCCCCCAGCAGGAGGCGCCCATGGAGGGCTTTCAACTCTAAAGGATAAGATTTGTCCAATTTGATTGGGGAGGAGGAGTAGCGATTTCTAGATGTCATACCTCTGTTCTCTATCGCTGATCTGAGACCACCTGTACCCCGACTTACAGCGCACACACACATCTTGCTGCCACTGTTTGTTTGTTTTTTGGTTTATTTTTGGTGGGGGGGTCTTTTAGTGGCAGTAATGATAAGAATATTTGTAGGCATTTTGATGAGTTTCTTTTCCAAATAGGACATTCCTACTTTGAGGAAAGGCACCCACCTTCTGGATAACGGCCTGACTTAGTGCAATTTTGCAAATGTACTTTAAAGCTCCCCTTTTGCCTTCTACCCTAAACACTTACTGGGTTTTAGGTCACTTTTCTTTTATGGAAAGCACTTTTAGGAGAGGCTGACGTCCTCAAGGGAGGGATCAAAATCTACGCAGGGAAGGGGCGCAAACTGACATGACTTTGTTTTCATCAGGATATTTTTTTGTGTGGGAGGAAAACGTAGATTAAATCTGCACTTGGGGGTGTTTGTGGGCAAGGTTTACAAGATCTAGAAATGTCAGGGGTGGTTTAGTTAGGTAGCGATCAAATGCTCGTGGTGTGTTGTTACTAATAAGAGTACATTTGAGATAGGAGGTGATCTAACAAGGCAGAAGGAAAGAGGGGGCAGCAGTAGAAGCAATGTAGATTTACAGAGAAAGGATACCAGATTAGTCAGTGCGAACACGATGCCCCCTTCCTGTCTGCATGTAGTCGCATGGTGTTTTGTCGCACGCCGCCTCTGCACATCCTCAGCCACGGAACAGGAAGCGGGTGTCTGGCTGTTAACTACCGTACTAATAGTGTAGTGATGGTGTCATGTACTACAGTGCTAGTGGATGAATACCATTCAGACTATTTGCGTGTTGTCATCCCATGGGACCTCTTCCGGCCCCGGTGGTGGGAGATGTGCCAGCAGACTGCGGTGATTCAAAAGTGTAGTTTCAATCGGGTAATATTATTTGCGTTGATATTCATGTATTTGTTTGCACACAAACACACGCACACACACTTGCATACAACACCTGCACACGCACACGTCACACTGATGAGTGGCTACTAGCAAGACTATTTATGTATGGAAAACCGAAACGTTTTCCGTCTTTATTTAAACTAAAGTTTGTAAATTAGCTTTTTTTTTTTTTTCCTCTCGACAAACATTCAAAATGTATTTGAAACGCAAAAAAAATCTTAAGTGCCACAAAAGTGCGACGGTGTAATAGGACTGTTGGGGGAAAAACACTAATGCTATATCATGCAAAAGTGATCAGAATAAAGTTGTAATTTTGCAAGAAAAAAGCTTGTGATTTTACACAAAATAAAGATGCGAATATAAAAGTCACAATTTTTTACTATAAAAAGGTTGATTTTGCAAGATTAAGCGGTAAAATGAAAAAGTTACGATTGGGTAAATCTCACACAAACAAAGCAATGCTGGTCCCAGAGTGTTGCGTTCAAGTCTTTAGCTCAAATGGAAATTTTTAAACTTTTTTTGTTATTCTGAAGCACAAAAATATTCTCTAACATGACTTTATTCTTGTAAGATTTGATAATTTAAAAAAAAGTGTAATTCAACTTAATTTTCCAGACCTTCATACTAAGGATGAGGTATTTTCTTCTGAAAAACTTTTTTTTTTTTTGGTCATTGCTTTTAGCCACTATGACTTATGATTATTGGAATGAGTGCGGACGCACTATAACGGAGCGTTAGTGTGGTCGCGTGACGTTTGATGACTAAGTAGCACCGAGTGAGGACGGGCTTGTTTGCTTGACTGCGTGACTTTGTAGCCTCGTATGTTTTGTGGAGGACTTTTAGGTGGTCCCCGTTAAAAATCACTTGTCGAAATGTTCTCCACAGAACACGTGCGCTCCTAGAAGACCTCCACCAATAACGTTAATAGCCTATCAACAGCGTCCCCACATGACAAAAGTGCTTGAGCAGGATTTATCAAGAAAGGCTTTGATTTTGTGGAAAATTGTGACGTTGAAATAGTTTTTCTTCAAAACTGCACTCCTCTATTCACTAAAGTGCCAATCTGACCAACAAAGACTGGAGGTTCTTATGTATCTGTCTTGGACCTATAGATTTATTTTCCTTTATAGATATATCTTTTATTTACTTGAATGTGCACACTTACTGTGCAAAAAAAAAAAAAAAAAAAAAAAAAATGCTGCTCTATTTTCTTTACCTTTTTTTTTTTTTAAGTTACATTATTTTGCCACTGGAAAAGTTGTCTTTCTTTACTGTGGGCGCCTGAATAAACAGTGACTCATAGAACTGGCCCCTCTTGGGTATGTTGCAGTCTACAAAATTCAAGTAAACCATTTATGGCACTTTCCTTCAAGTTTACCAAAGTTGATCTACATAAATTGGAGGCTGTGATGTTTAGTTCCCAACACCTGCTTCCTGCAGGTTATTCAAAGTGCTCCATTTCTGGTTGAGGGCGTTCAGAAGAACAAAAGCAAACCCAGAAGACTGCAATATATCAAATAAAATAAACAGGCCCTCTTGAGGCAAAGATGACATCTGTTCATACTTGACATTTTTCTAAGTTATTAAAAAAATCTGGGATTCATAAATGTGCAGTGAATTCCATGAAAAGGTATTATATGTATTTTCTGATACATTGACAGGGATTCACATGCAATCACTTCTGAGAAGTGGATTTTTGGAATATTTCACAGGAAAATGGGGTTTTTTTTCTGATGGGGGATATTCTGAGATATATTTTTGGATAATTGTGTTGAGAGTTTAAAAAAAGCTGCCTAATATTCCGGAAATAATGGTCAAGATTGAATAGTCATCACACCAAAACATCACAATCATGACTTTATTTGTCTTCCGTCCTGTAGAAACTGTGGCGTTTGTGTGAAATGTATCAGAAACAAACGCCACGCTTGGCTTAGTCACATCATGTCGTCTATAACGCTGCAAATGTTTACAATGTTTGTACTTTTCATGTAGAACATCACTGACCAGTCCTCGTTATTGTGTCTACTCTGGTCCTTTTCATTTCTTTTTATTTATGTCCTCTATTCTTTTCTCTAATTTTTATTTTTTGCCCCAATTTTCTTCAAAATTACCCCTATCTCTCTTAAACTGTGACTTTGACTTGACTTGACTTAACCGACGGTATGAATGAGTGACGAGAAAACACTTCCAGTGAACATGACACACAAACATGAACATGGGGGGGAAACATACAGTATGTAAAAAATGTAAAGGTTTGAAATTATTCAGTGAATACTGTATGAAAATAAAGATGTAGAAAAAAATGTTTGCGCATACTCTTATGTGTTCACATTGTGTCATACCCAGTTGTGTAATAACACCTATTTTAAATATTGTTTTTTTATTGCCAAGTACATTTCCACATACAAGGTGTTTGTACTGGTGCAAAAACTGCTAACATGGGACAATAGCAGGAATTTATTTTATTTAAAATATAAGCATAATCGTAAAAAGGTGCAATTTAGTGCATGTAAGAAAAAAACAAAAGAATATACAAATATTTTGGGCTAATATTACTCGCTTCACAAAAAAGTTTTTGTGGAGATTGCAATGAAATTCACTGCAATCTTCCAACAACTAAGTAATTTTCCTGAAAATACATGTAATACATTGTAAATCCTACAGATGGCGACAAAATATTAAGCCCAAAGTCGTGTATGAAGAGAGCATGGCCAACTAAACATGCGCCATGACTGCTACCAAGGCTGTGCCCAGATGCATGCCATTGCTGTCCTTTTGCCATTCATTTTTCTGACAAACTAAACCAAAATAATACGTTTACTTATTCTAAACATACTGTAGGTCATAAACTTACAATTAAATCATGCTTTTATTTCGTGAAAGTATAGTTTTGCGGCCTTATTTGCACACTCTGCTGCCACATTCCTGCAGTGTTTCGTGACCAGCAGGCAACCTAACGCGCACCCGATGGCGCAATAAATGTAAAAAAAAATGCACAGAACGACCAAAAAACCTTACTAAAGCCCTTTTTGTCTAAATCTTCATTAGGTTTGGACCTACAATCACTGAGAAATTAGGACTTCTGTGTGAAGTATGTCAACTGTTATGGCTGCATCCAATGTATTTGTAATCACTGTATGTATCACTCATTACATATTATACTATCTGATCTGTTTTGGAACATATGCAAGCACATATACATACATATACTCATGCATATAGTCACCTTTCATCAAACATACAGGACTGTCTCAGAAAATTAGAATATTCTGATAAAGTTCTTTATTTTCTGTCATGCAACTAAAAACATGAACATGTCATACATTCTGGATTCATTACACATCAACTGAAATATTGCAAGCCTTTTATTATTTTAATATTGCTGATTATGGCATACAGCTTAAGAAAACTCAAAAATCCTATCTCAAAAAATTAGAATACTTCCTCAGACCAAGTAAAAAAAAAAGATTTATAACAGCAAAACAAAATCAAACAATTGAAAATGTCCATTAATGCACTCAGTACTTGGTTGGGAATACTTTTGCACGGATTACTGCATCAATGCGGCGTGGCATGAAGGCAATCAGCCTGTGGCATTGCTGAGGTGTTGTGGATGCTTCAATAGCGGCCTTTAGCTCGTTTGCATTATTGGGTCTGGTGTCTTTCCGCTTCTTCTTCACAATACCCCACAAATTCTCTATGGGGCTCAGGTCAGGGGAGTTGGCAGGCTATCGAGGACAGTAATGCCATGGTCAGTACACCAGTTACTGGTGGTTTTGGCACTGTGGGCAAGGCCCAGATCATGCTGGAAAATGAAATAATCATCTCCATAGAGCTTTTCAACAGATGGAAGCATGTAGTGCTCCAAAATCTCTTGGTACACAGCTGCATTGACTCTGGACTTGATGAAACACAGTGGACCAACACCAGCAGCTGACATGGCTCAGCAAACCATTGCTGACTGTAGGAACTTCACACTGGATTTCAAGCAACTTGGATTTTGCTCCTCTCCAGCCTTCCTCCAGACTCTCGCGCCTTGACTTCCAAATGAAATACAAAACTTGCTTTCGTCTGAAAACAGGACTCTGGACCACTCTGCAACTGTCCAGTGCTTCTTTTCTATAACCCAAGTCAGACGCTTCTTCCGTTGAGTTCAGGAGTGGCTTGACCATGGGAATACGGCTATTGTAGCTGTATCTGTTGAAAAGCTCTATGGAGATGAATGATGATTTCATTTTCCAGCATGATCTGGCACCTGCTCACAGTGCCAAAACCACCAGTAACTGGTGGTTTTGGCACATGTATCTGCTTTCTTTTGTAATTCAAGTTTTAATTACATATATGTATTGTTGCATTTGAAACAATTATTATTATTCATTATCAATAGTGCTACTTCTAATAGTATTTGTATTTTATTTGTATTTTTATTGTTCCATTAGTAGTGCAATAATGTTCATTGTCATTTCTGTTCTTTGTTCACATTTTCCGTGTCATATTTGTACATATCATATTTGCTGATGTTGTTCTGTTCTTGTTATTGCTCTTTTTGTTGTTGTTGTCTCTCTGTCTTATCCTCCTCTTGTCCTTGCAATTTCCCCCTCTGTCTTGTCACACCTGGGTGAAGTCTAGTCTGGGTTTCGTCTGGTTTCATGTTCTGTCATTTCCTGTTTTGTTTCGAAATGCTGACTCTCCCTCTCATTTCAGATCACTTGCCCTTCCTCCTGTGTCACTGGTCTGATGTCTTTCCTGATAGCCTGATTGTGCCCACCTGTGTCACCCTCCGTCATGTGTATAAATGTCTCGTCGTCCTTCTGTCCTGTGCCAGAGTGTTTCGTATCTTCTTGTGCGTACCTCCAGCGTTCCTTTGCCACAGTCTTGTCTACAGCCATTGCCACGTTTTTGTACCTTTTGATCCACGGGAGATTCTTTGTTTGTAAACTTTTGTCAGGTAAAATCAGCTTCCTTGCATCGCCTCCGTTGGAGCGTTTTTTGTTGTATTTGGTAGTTTTTGTTCTTAGCCCCTTTTTCCCTCCATAGCCGGAGCATTTTGAGTTGTTAGTATTTTTGTTAGTTTAGTGGTCAGGTTAGATCTGTTTTGATAGCCTGTTTTGTTTCTCCCGTTTTGGACACCTCTGTTCAGAATAAATATCTGTATCTGAAAATCCTGCATCTGTGTTCAGAGTCCTGTTCTGGTCGTGACAGTACACTCTGGCCAGTATGAACACAGCAGGATTGGAGCAGTTGGCTGCGGCACTTCATGCGCAGGAATCCCGCCTCTGCTCTCAGGAGGAGCGGGTGACAGTCTTGGGCTAGGGAATTCAGGGGATCGCCCGAACCCAGGAAAGCTTCAGGACCGCTGTTACCACCCAGGTGGGCCAACACGCGGAACAGGTGTAACTTCTGCTCACCCAAATGACCAAGCCTGGTTCCACACCCCCTGTGCCCGAGCCGCAGCCAGCCACCAGGACTCAGGTACTCCCCACCATTCATAGTGGAGTTGAAGCCCGATTGGCCCCTCCTGAACACTTTGCGGGCGAACCCAGACAATGCAAGGAATTCATCATGAACTGTGAGATGCATTTTGAGCTCTCGCCCCACGCATTTCCCACCGATCAAGCTAAGGTGTCGTTTATGATCTCCTATCTGGCTTGGAGAGCAAGGAAGTGGGCCATGGCCGAGTGGTCCAGGGGCTCTCATATATGCAGCTCACTCCGAGACTTTACAGAGACTCTCCAAAAGACTTTTGACCCTGTCTCTTCCGAGCGTGAAAGGGCTAGAGAGCTCAGTGGGATTCGTCCGGGGCGAGAATCAGTCTCAGATTACGCCATATATTTTCGAACCCTGGCTGCAGAGAGCGGATGGAACACTACGGCCCTCTACGACATCTTCCTCATCTGCTACCCACAGACTTGCCTACGGACCTGGACGGCCTCATCGCTCTCGCCATCCGGACAGATCAACGGCTACGAGAGTTCAAGCTTCTCCAAGAAGGCCATCCGACGGATTCAGATCGCCAGTTGCAGATTCCTACCACCACCAGCTATGCTCCAGCTATGCTTCAACCAACAGTACGGCGTCCCCATCCCCTGCCCGAGAGCAGAGAGGAGCCCATGCAGTTGGGCAGGGCACAACTCTCCCTGGCAGAGCGCCAGCGTCGCCTCAAGGAGGGGCGATGTTTCTACTGCGGGGAGGTGGGGCATCTTGTGTTCGCCTGCCTTTCCAAGTCGATCCAGGCAGGGAATCAGGTCCCTGCCTCAAGTGCTACCTCGCGTGCCATGGCACCCATTAAGGTAACCAACCACTCAATTAGCATGGAATTAGATGTTTTAATTGACTGGGGGGCTGATGAGAGCTTGATGGACTGGGGTTTAGCCAGGAAATTGGGAGTGAGAACCAGAGTCATCACACCACCCCTTAGAGCTAGCGCCCTTAACGGTAGTGCTTTATTCTCGACCACCCACATCACAGAACCCGTATCCATAGACATTGATAACCACCACGAACTAATGAACTTCTTCCTGTTCCACTCACCTGCACGCACCCTGGTACTGGGACATCCGTGGCTCATTCACCCCAATCCCCACATAGACTGGCCCACAGGCAAGATCAGGGGTTGGGGAAGGAACTGTGGGGGGAAATGTACAAGGGATAGTATTCCAGCAAAGGCTGCCATGAATATAAGGATCTGAGCCGAGGATGTCGTTGTGGCTTGTGCAGCCCTTTATGACACTCGTGATTTAGGGCAATATAAGTAAACATTGATTGATTGATTGATGATAAACTCTGTTTCTGCTCAATCTGCCGCAGAACTACAGGAACCGGATTTGACCTCCATACCTCCCTGCTACCACCACCTTAAGGAAGCCTTTAATAAGGCTAAAGCTACATCACTCCTGCCACACCGTCCATACGATTGCGCAATAGACCTCATTCCCGGCTCTACCATCCCCAAGGGGCGCCTGTACTCTGTCTCAGGTCCCGAGAAACAAGCCATGAAGGATTACATAGAATCCTCGCTTAAGGCGGGACTTATCTGTCCCTCATCGTCACCTGCTGGAGCAAGGTTGTTCTTTGTAGATAAGAAAGACGGGACCCAGCGACCATGTATAGACTATAGTTTTCTCAACGTCATAACCATAAAGAATCGGTACCCCCTTCCATTAATGTCATCAGTTATTGATCAGCTCCGGCAGGCCAAAGTTTTCACCAAGCTTGACTTGCGCAATGCTTATCATCTCATTCGCATTAGGGTGGGTGATGAGTGGAAGACCGGCTTTAACACCCCTAGTGTCCATTATGAATATCTGGTAATGCCTTTTGGTCCGACTAATGCCCCTGCTGTATTCCAGGCAATGATTAATGATGTGCTCAGAGACTTTTTGGACCATTTCGTTTTTGTTTATCTTGATGACATATTAATTTATTCTGACAATCTGGACATTCACAGGCACCATGTCAGCCAGGTTTTGCAACGGCTCCTGGAAAACAACTTGCATGTAAAGGCTGAAAAATGCAAGTTCCATGCCGACACCATTTCCTTCCTGGGCTTCATTGTAGCCCCTGGAAGAGTCAAAATGGATCCGGCTAAAGTTGGCGCGGTGGCCAAGTGGCCAACACCTGATAGACGTAAGAAAGTTCAGCAATTCCTCGGTTTTGCGAACTTCTACAGATGATTTATCAGAGGCTTTAGCCCGATAGCTGCCCCTCTCCATGCTCTGACTTCTCCACAGGTGCGCTTCTACTGGTCTCCGGAGGCGGAGAAGGCCTTCCAAGATCTGAAGTGCCGCTTCACGAATGCACCCATCCTCACGTTACCTGATCCACAATGCCAATTTGTGGTCGAGGTGGATGCTTCGAATGAGGGAGTTGGGGCGGTCCTTTCCCAAAGATTGGAGGCAGATGGGAAGACCCACCCCTGCGCCTTTCTGTCTCGCCGGCTGAGTCCTGCGGAACGAAATTATGATGTTGGCAACAGGGAACTGCTGGCGGTCAAGGTAGCTCTGGAAGAGTGGCGACATTGGTTAGAAGGGGCACAGCATCCATTCATAGTCTGGACTGACCACATGAACCTGGAATACATTAGACAAGCCAAGCGACTAAATTCACGTCAGGCCAGGTGGACATTGTTTTTCAAACGTTTTAACTTCACGTTGTCTTACAGTTCCGGGTCCCGCAATGTTGCCAAGGTACCAGAGCCCATCCTCCCACTGAACTGTGTAATTGGAGTGGTCACTTGGCAGATAGAACGAGCGGCAAGGCACGCTAACGGTGAGACCCCTCTACCTAGTGGGTGCCCAGAGAATCACTTGTTTGTCTGCGCCCACAGGTCATCCATTGGGCTCACACCTCGCTGCTTACTTGCCATCCGGGGATCAGGAGAACTGCATTTGCCATCTCACAGCAGTTCTGGTGGCCACCCATGGAGGCGGTAGTCCGGGAGTACATGGAGGCGTGTCCGGTCTGCGCTCGCAACAAAACATTCTCCGGGTCCTTCTACAGCCTCTGCCTATCCCCTCCAGACCGTGGTCTTCGTCAAGGGTCAACCGGTCTCAAGAGACCACGGTGCTCACCGTGGTCGGCCGATTTTCCAAGATGACACATTTTATTGCATTGCCAAAGTTGCCCACAGCCAAGGAGACTGCTCAGATATTGATGCAACATGTTTTTAGAATTCATGGTCAAATAATGTCAAACACGTAGCGTTACAATAACCAGGAAGTACACCTAGTAATCCGCTGTGGACATACCAAGCCAAAAATGCAGGTTCAGCGAGCGCTGCGCGCCCCCGCGAAAAAATTCATTTTTGGCAGGCATTCACATTTTGCCACAACACCCCGAAAGGGACAAGGGGGAAAGTCCTAGTTGGAATTTATACAACCGAATTAACTCTTGAACTGGCATTTTCAACACACACCTCAAACCATCCGCACGCATCCAATGCTTTCTGGTGCGCCCCAGAAAATATCTCGTGCGCACGAGATACATATCTTGTGAGCACGAGATACATATCTCGTGAGCACGAGAAACTTTTGCGTGCGCACGAGATACATAACTAAAAAAAAAAAATTCCCCATGTCCCTTTAGGGACTCCGTTAAGTACAGTATTTATCATTATTTTAACAAAAAAATATTTTTGGAATACCGTATTTTCCGCACTATAAGGCGCACCTAAAAACCACAAATTTTCTCAAATGCTGACAGTGCGCCTTATAACCCGGTGCGCTTTATTACGATTCATTTTCATAAAGTTTCGATCTCGCAACTTCGGTAAACAGCCGCCATCTTTTTTCCCGGTAGAACAGGAAGCGCTTCTTCTTCTACGCAAGCAACCGCCAAGGAAAGCACCCGCCCCCATAGAACAGGAAGCGCTTCTTCTTCTACTGTAAGCAACCACCCGCCCCCGGAAGAAGAAGAAAAAACGCGCGGATATCACCGTACGTTTCATTTCCTGTTTACATCTGTAAAGACCACAAAATGGCTCCTACTTAGCGACAAGGATCCGGTTCATAAAAAGACGCAATCTCTCCATCCGCACACGGATTACTACCGTATTTCACAGCAACTGATATTCCTGTGAACCGCACTGTGGAACGGGAGCACGTACGGTGAATATTCGCACCACAGGGAATGAGAAGTCATCCTTCACTGTGGTTCTAGCTTGCCATGCTAACTTCCACCCATGGTGATATTCAAAAGGAAGACCTTGCCAAAAGAGACCTTTCCAGCCGGCGTCATCATAAAAGCTAACTCGAAGGGATGGATGGATGAAGAAAAGATGAGCGAGTGGTTAAGGGAAGTTTACGCGAAGAGGCCGGGTGGCTTTTTTCACACAGCTCCGAAGGCGAACACACCTTCACTAAGACGGGCAGACAGCGCCGGACGACATACGCCAACATTTGCCAGTGGATCGTAAATGCCTGGGCAGATATTTCGGTCACAACTGTGGTCCGAGCTTTCCGGAAGGCAGGATTCACAGAACAACAGCGACACTGACTCCGATGACTTCGACGAGACGGAACCGGCCATTTTGGATACCACGCTTGCGCAACTTTTCAATTCGGACACCGAAGACGAAGAATTTGAAGGATTTACGAATGAAGAATAACTTCAGAAGGTGAGCGCTATGTTTATTTTGTGTGTTGTGACATTAACGTTCGAGCAACATTATGTTGCTATTGCTCTACACCATTTTGAATTTTACTATGTTTGTGATTGCACATTTGCGTACATTTTGGGACAGAGTTGTTAGAACGCTGGTTTTCAATATATTATTAAAGTTTGACTGAACTATCTGACTGTTTTTTTGACATTCCCTTTAGCGCAGCGTAGGCGCGGCTTATAATCCGGGGCGGCTTATTGGTGGACAAAGTTATGAAATATGTAATTCATTGAAGGTGCGGCTAATAATCCGGTGCGCCTTATAGTGCGGAAAATACGGTACATGATAATATAATATTTAGATTTTGATAATAGTGAATATTAAAAGGTATGCAATTGCATGCAGTACATGATTTTTAATGTCAAAATGGAAAGAACAAATATATTTAGTAAGAAAAGATTAAGCATTTTATTAACTCATATTATTTCCAGGCATTCGTGGGCCACATAAAATAATGTGGCGGGCCAGATTTGCCCAGCGGGCCTTGAGTTTGACACCCGTGCCTTAGATGATCTCTGTGTTTTCTTTACAAACAGAAACCGCTAATGAAGAAGTAAGACATGGAATTTGTCGGTCGCCCTGGGCAACAAAGATGCTCCATCTACCGCAGAGGGACCGGTGTCTGGACGGAAACATTAAAGAATCCGAAGCGCCTTCTCAAAGCGACGAGGCGCTGACCAAAGACACGTTTGCTCAGTCTCGCTGCGACAAGACCGAGGAGCTGAGCCGGCAGCTGGAGGACATGCTCGGCATCTACTGCAGACAGAGCTGTTTTGCGGCCAGTCGCACAGTCCTGAGCTAAACGGGGTAGAGAAAGAGGATGGCAAGCCAGGCAGATCCAAGGGCGGCAGCGGCGGGAAGAAGCAACAGAAGAAGACGCAGGAGAAGAAGAAAGTGAAGGGTTTAGGTGAGGAGTAGTTTTCCTCTTGTTTAGATGTGAATGTATGAAATGTATGGTTTTTTTTCTATGCAGGCAAATAAATCACTCTCCTTCTGCAGACTCTCAATACTTTGAGCACACCAGAGGAGAAGCTAGCAGGCCTCTGTAAGAAGTATGCTGAACTGGTGAGAACTTCCTTTTGTAGCTTTTCCTCAAGAAATTACAAACCTAATTCCACTTTTTTATGACTTATTACCTTCAAGCTTATTTTATTACTATGGAATACGTCTGTATGTTTGTGGCAATTTTTGACATACAGTCACAAGAAAAAAGGGATTGACTCACAGAATATTTTATTTTTATTTTTATTTTAGTAACATTATAGCTTTTCAAAGAGAAAACAATTAAATAAATATATAGTATAACTGCTACAAAAATGTTTTTATTCATTTAATCCTATTACTTTTTTTGGTGAAAAATGCAATTGTTCTTGCTCTCATATTCTGACCCGCAAAAATACAACTATTCTGGTAACTTTACAACATTTCAAATACAAAAAATACAACTGATATGATATAATACAAAACGGCAATTTTGTAAAGAAAGAAAAAGTTTAATTAAAAATGAGTACATATAGTCATTAAGATATTTTTCTTAAGACTTTTATTATTGTAATCTGATTACTTTTTTCCTGGAAAAATGTAATTGTGTTCTCACAATATTCTGACATTTGTGGCGGAAAAAAATAAAACCATTCTAGTAAGATTACAACAAATATAAATACAGTTTTATTAATGTTATTTTACAACTGAATTCTCGGAAGAATGTATTAAATAAGTTTGGGGACCCCTGTGCTATAGTTTAATATATATATATATATATATATATATATATATATATATATATATATATATATATATATATACACAGCCTGGCCCCCCGGCCAAATTTTTTTAACCCAATGCGGCCCCCGAGTCAAAAAGTTTGGGGACCCCTGTGCTATAGTTTAATATATCCACAAGTTTAGGGAATATTTGTCCTCTTTCTAGTCATGTTTGTGATCCAAGTCCTTTGAATCAAGCGCAAATAATAAACATGTGAGGAAATGAATTGTTAAAGGTCAGGTGCACACCTGGGACGAGCACACAACACTTGCTGAGGTGATAGTGCTGGTGTCAGGGTATTTGGGTAGTATTTGGGGTGCTAGTTGTCAAAATCCTATTAATTCAAAATCAATTCTTGAGAATAATGCATTTTTCTAATAGACTGTCTTTATCTATGGGGTGCAGAATGTAAAAGTTAAGGCCCACTTTTCTGGCAGACATATTTCTCACATTGAAATCACTTTTCGCACTTTAACACACTTTTAAATCTAAATCTAAATGTAAAATCTAAGTATTAGATATACATCTAAATGTTTAATCTGAATCTAAATGTTGAATCTGAATGTTAAATGTAATTTGAAATCTAAATATCATTGTTAAATATAAACGTCATTTAGCTCACAATTAAGACATATTCTGAAAAACAGTTCTAAAGCATTGTCAAACGCGGAAGTAAAGTGATCGGCGGTTTGATCGTCTGGTTTTCAACTGAAACGCACACGTTTTAAAATTGCGCAACTTAATTGCCGTTCATTTGTCAATAATCATCTGTCATGTTTCGCTTCCTTTCCAGGAAGAAAGGTGTAGGCGTGTCGTGCACTGAGAGGCATTCTCAGTATTGACTTGGCAAGAGACTTAACACTCACATTTAGATTTAACTTTTGTATTTAACATTTATATTTAGCTTTAACATTTAAATGTATATTTTAATTTAACCTTTAGATTCATATTTAATATTCATCTTTAACATTTAGCTTTGACATTTAAATTTAACATTTATTAAATTTTTGGATTCAGCTTTATAATTTAGATTTAACATTTACATTAAATATTTAGATTTATATTTACCATTTGCATTTAGACTTAACATTTAAATATGACATGTAGAGACACCACTTAATTTAAACTTAAATCTGATGAAAATGAGTTAAATGGGAGAAAAGTGAGTTACATGTGATAAATATATCTGCTAGACCAGGGGTCGGCAACCCAAAATGTTGAAAGAGCCATATTGGACCACAAATACAAAAAAGTAATCGGTCTGGAGCCGCAAGAAATTAAAAGCCTTATATAAGTGTTTTGACGTAAGTGTCTATATTAGCTATATTAGCCTACTATCAAAATAACTATGTGTCGCAGGCTGACGCAAATCTTAGTTCACAGAAATGTTGAAATGTAATATTTATTCTAGACATTTTTACAAGATTGGAAAGCAATAGTAAAACTTCTCAGAGGGTGAGAGAACTCCTGGAAATAACTGTCTTAGAATGGCCAAAGGTATAGATGTGTGTGTCCAAGTTAAAGGAAACGGCAGGCTGTCTTCTTCTAATGGATTAATTACAATCTTTGCAAGCTAAGTAATGTTTGCTGTGGTCTGGAACAACATGGCACACAAACAACTATCAGAAATGCAGCCAAAGTACATACAGATAATGTGTGATGAAACATGGAAAAATAAACTAAATACACAGAGCACATAAGTAAAGGAAATTAAATGAGCTGAAGTATACCTACAAATGAGGCATAATGATGCAATATGTAAATAGCATGTTAGCATCGATTAGCTTGCAGTCATGCAATAACATCAACAAAACTCACCTTTGTGCATTCATGCACAGTGTAAAACTTTTGGTGGACAAAATGAGACAGCTAAAGAGCCACGGGTTGCTGACCCCTGTGCTAGACAAGTGAGACTGTTTTTTTTTTTTTTACATTCGGCACTCCACATTCCTGGTCATGGTCAGTCTTGTGGAATTAGTCAGGAGCCTGCAACAGCAAAGACAGGAAAGCGTTTCACGTCAGAGTAAGTGTACAGTTGGTAAAGTTGTTTTTTTGCCTCATTACTGTGAGAATCCTGCGTGTGATTTAATCATTAGGGAGTGGGACTATCCAGGTCAAGCTGCAATGTGCTCAAATTACCACCAAGTAACATCTGTGAGCAGATAATACTGTGTAATCTCTTTCTCTTTCGGACTTATCATGTAGATAGTGCCTTCTTCACACATTCGTCAACCATGCTTTAAGTTAGGGGTGAGGCAAAAATCCAGACCCACTGTTTGATGTTCTTTACATTAATAGAGGTGGAAGAATGTTAGAGTTGAGCACTGTTTAGAGTTAAATGTATAACCAATAAAACCTTCATTGCAAAAGATAAACAATTATAATGTGAAATATATTCTGAAATTATTGTATTTATGTTATCAATTATGCTGTTCAGTTCAGTTTATTTATATATATATATATAGCACATTTAAAAACAATCACAGTTGGCCAAAGTGTTGTACAGACCAACAATTTGAAACAAAAAAAAAGGCACGTAGTGTCACATTTACATTGTAACACAGAAGTATGAATAAAATACAATAGTAAAATTTACCTTAAAAGGAGTGTAGAATATATCAGCAAAAATACTGAAATGTAATTAAAAAAAATAAAAATGTATAAGACAAAAAATAAAAACGACCAAGATATCCTGCCTTGCTGTGAAATATTTAGTTTAGGCAAGTTTATTTATAGGGCACACTTTGGACACAATGCAGTTCAAAGGGCTGTACAGAAAGTTACAAGAAAGCACAAATATAAATAAAATAAAATAATCATAAAAATAACTATAATTCATATTAAAATAAAAACAGTATCTTGTCATATGCACACAATCAAATAAGTGTTTGCAGCCTGGATTTGAACATTGCCAACGTTGAGGCCTGTCTCACATCTTCTGGAAAACTTTTCCAGATTTTTTTTTTTTTTAGTTTTTGCTTGCCATTTCAAGACACAACCTAAACTTTACAACAAGTCTTTTTTTCAGTGTTTTATACAATGCGGTAAATTTGAATTGGGGGTTAAATCACCAAATGACTCCCGAGCGGGGCCACTGCCGCCGCTCACTGCTCCCCTCACCCCCCAGGGGGTGAACATGGGGATGGGTCAAATGCAGAGGATGATTTCACCACACCTAGTGTGTGTGTGTTTGACTATCGTTGGGACTTTAACTTTAACTTTGAAAATATTAATAAAAACTATTAATTTAGAATAGGGGCTCTGTAGAAATCATAAGTCAAGCAGATATTTAAGTACAGTATTTATCATTATTTTAACAAAAAATATTTTTGGAATACATGATAATATAATATTTAGATTTTGATAATAGTAAATATTATAATGTATGCAATTGCATGCAATACATGACTTTTAATGTCAAAATGGAAAGAACTTATTTTATTTTATTACTATGGAATACGTCTGTATGAAGACAACAATTGTTGTTCTCCAAACGTTTGTGGCAATTTTTTACATACAGTCACAAGAAAAAAGGGATTGACTCACAGAATATTTTATTTTTTAGTTATTTTAGTAACATTATAGCTTTTCAAAGAGAAAACAAATAAATAAATATACAGTATAACTGCTACAAAAATGTTTTTATTCATTTAATCCTATTACTTTTTTTGGTGAAAAATGCAATTGTTCTTGCTCTCATATTCTGACCCGCAAAAACACAACTATTCTGGTAACTTTACAACATTTCAAATACAAAAAATACAACTGATGTGATATAATACAAAACGGCAATTTTGTAAAGAAAGAAAAAGTTTAATTAAACATGAATACATATAGTCATTGAGATATTTTTCTTAAGACTTTTATTATTGTAATCTGATTACTTTTTTCCTGGAAAAATGTAATTGTGTTCTCACAATATTCTGACATTTGTGGCGGAAAAAAATAAAACCATTCTAGTAAGATTACAACAAATATAAATACAGCTTTATTAATGTTATTCTACAACTGAATTCTCGGAAGAATCTATTAAATACAGGGTCATTAAAATAATGTAGAAATGTAGCTGCTTCACTGTTAAATGTTTCAAAGTTAAATGTAGACGTTTCAATATTAAATGGTGCTGTTTTATTGTTAAGTGTAAATGTTTTAATATTAAATGTAGATGTTTCAACATTGTAGTGCACTTTTTTAAATAGTGCCTATCATTCAAATCTCTATAAGACAAGAAGATATGTTTTTCTGTGTTATCCATTCTTAGTTGTTAAATACAAGTTAAGTATGATGTGGTTAACAATGCAGATAATAGGAGCACACTATTGCATCCATAAAGGCATCTAAAAAAACGTCCAAAAACCGCTAACAATGCTGCATTTACATGTCGTGACCTTTGGCCCTGTGATGAGGTGGCGACTTGAGAATGTACGCCACCTTCCGACTGAATGCAGCTGAGATAGGCTCCAGCACCCCCCGCGACCCCAAAAGGGACAAGCGGTAGAAAATGGATGGATGGATGGATGGACCTGAACATTACCTAAGTATTAACAATATTGTTGTTATAAGGGCTCATGCATCTGAGTTGGTGAAAGTTCATTCTCGATTATAAATTATGCCTCTCACCTGTATAGTAGAATATTGTGGCTATAAACCAATAAGTTGTTCAACGTTGACAGCACGGTGGTACAGGGGTTAGTCCTGAGTTCAATCCCGGGCTCGGGATCTTTCTATATGGAGTTTGTATGTTCTCCCCGTGACTGCGTGGGTTCCCTCCGGGTACTCCGGCTTCCTCCCACCTCCAAAGACATGCACCTGGGGATAGGTTGATTGGCAACACTAAATTGGCCCTAGTGTGTGAATGTTGTCTGTTTATCTGTGTTGGCCCCTGCGATGAGGTGGCGACTTGTCCAGGGTGTACCCCGCCTCAACGGCGGAGCAGGCGGAAGACGGTAGAATTAAGAACTACCACAACGGCTGTGATGGCAGAAGAAGGCTGCAGCAGAAAAGGGTCCCCATGCCACTGGACCCTAACCCGATTCTGTCAAGGATCATGTGGTGACTGTCTGTGCACCAGTCTCCCCACGCTAAACAAAGTCACGCACAGGCATCCTCCATAAACGGATACACCCCTACCAGGAGGATCGTCATACTCGTTTAGAGTGACCGCCGATGACCCCGCCTTCCGCCCATGTGCAGCTGAGATAGGCTCCGGCACCCCCCGCAACTCCGAGAGGGACAAGCGGTAGGAAATGGATGGATGGATGGAACTTTGACATACAACCAGGAGATGGCGAGCAAGACACCAAAAGACGCTCGTTTGCGGCACCTTTTTTTTCTTCTTAAAACCTGCATAAGGATTATTGTTTATTTCTTCATCTACAGGAGACGATATGAACACCCGACCAGTTGGCATCCCAGTGAGAGCAGACAATGTTCAGTAAGTGATTGTTTTATTATATTTGCAGTTAGTATTTCTTGTTCAGCACTTAGCAATGCTGCTACATGATGCTTAATGCTAATGTGTCACTAAAGCTGGATCTGTTCTGTACTCAGCTTCTAAAACTGGTAGCTCATCCTCCTTATATTGAAGCTAAAAAATGCAAGGTTCTGGATCATCTTTTGTCCCAAAGTAATCTTTGTTTTGTCTCACAAAGTCTGCCATGAATAGTCGGTTTGTTTTTTTGTTTTTTTTATTAATCAATCCAACCAAACAATACACAACGATACCATAATAATGCAATTCCAATTCCAAAGTAGTTGGTTTGTTGATGTTAAAGGACAAAGCCAACATTGTGATGTGTCCGTGAAACTAATATGCCACTGTATGCGTAAAACGTGCAAAATAAGTGAATATTACATGTTATTATGAATGTGCCTGATACAACATGACATAGGTATATAATGTTGATGGGGGCTTTTGGATGTTTTTAGAGCACTTTATCGGTGGAATAGAGCGTCTCCCATCAACTCCATTGTTAGCTGGCTTTTGCTAGCGTTTATTTACGAGTTAGAATGCTTTTTTTTTTTAAACGTGTTCACATGTGTTCTTGTCTTAAATAAGTTATGTGAATGATGAGCAAAATTCCAAAAAAAGTGAAGTTCACGTTCATGTTCAGCGGCGTGGCTCGGTTGGTTGAGCGGCCGTGCCAGCAACTTGAGGGATCCAGGTTTGATCCCCGCTTCCGCCATCTTTGTTACTGCCGCGGTGTCCTTGAGCAAGACACTTTTAGCCACCCACACTGGTTTAAATGTAGCTTAAAGATGTATATATTGGGTTTCACATGTAAGGCGCTTTGAGTCTGTAGAGAAAAGCGCTATATAAATATAACTCATCTCACCTTTAAATCAGATGTTTTCATTTTAAATGTAGGTGTCTCTATAGTAAATGTAAATGTTTCAATGTTTCATTGGCGGAAATAAAAGTACTAAATGTCAAATTTTATTTGATATTTTTAATGATGATTGCTGACAGAAAAAGCTTACAATTAACGGAGAGCACAAAGACTTCATGATTTTCAATAAGATTAACTTTTCCGAAGAAAGAAACATTTAGAGACTTTTCACCAATAAACTTCTTAACCAAAGTGTGGCTTTGTTCCTCCTCTTTTTTGAATGAACATATAATATTATGAAATATAATATTCTTTCCAATCTATTCTTCTCAGGAACAACGCTACACTTTGCCCTAAATCTGCCACTTTCCCACCACACAGCCCCTAGTGGTTAGCAATTGAATAAATGCTAGGAATATAGAACAGGAACATGATGTCAGATATAAATGTCAATATAAAGCAGTGGTCATCCATGGGGTGGTTTAGGGATCAGAGCGCACAAGTTTAATTGTGATGTTTGTACCCTCAACCTCACAAACAAGTTTGAAATTCTCTGGGATATCTTTGAACAATTGAACAGTTATATCCAGGTCTTCAGGCAATAAATACGGATCAGTGGTAGGAGGAGGCAGCCCACTCCCAGTAGTTTCTGGCTCAGGAACTTCTGGGTCAGGAACTTCTGGCTCAGGAACTTCTGGCTCAGGAACTTCTGGCTCAGGATCGTCTGTTTGACTGTTGGCTCCTGTTTGAATGGGATTTACTCACATATTAGTAAGTACTTGTGAACTTTGTGTATTATAATACTGTATGTACCATTCTATAGATCATGTTTTGTTTACTGTTTACATGTCTTAGCATGTTTACGTGTCTTGTTTACTAACCGACAAGCAGAAGCATAAGAATGAAAGTCTTGATCATGGTGGCGTTTGAGACCGGTGATGTCCAAGAATGTATTTCCTGTGAGACAGTGAAAAGCAACATTGAACGGTTTTTGAAAGTACATGGTGTCCATCAGAAGATGGTGTTGTTCAGTGACCAGGAATTGATTGATTTTTGATTGAGACTTTTATTAGTAGATTTCACAGTGAAGTACATATTCCGTACAATTGACCACTAAATGGTAACACCCGAATAAGTGTTTCAACTTGTTTAAGTCGGGGTACAGATATATACTATCTGATAGTACAGATATATACTATCAGATATTTACTATCATCATAATACAGTCATCACACAGGAAGACGATGGATACCAGTGCCATGTTACATTATTGTGTCCTTGAAACCCTGTTGGCCTCAAGAACTCAAGTACACCCACTGGAAAGTCCTGAAAATGAAACATGACAAATGTTCCTGCCGGGAAGGACCTCCAAACTTTCCTGGACTCCACAGAGCTCTGAGCCTCGTGAGCGTTTTCACATCAAAAATGTGTCAGCAACACGTCTCGAACTCAACAAAGATGAATTTTTCCAATGTTGAAAAAGTCCCTATAGTCTCATCAAACGTCCTGAAGTACATCTGCATCAAGTTTATTCGACATAACTCATGGAGACAAAGTCAAACTACAATCTCTTTTCCACCCCAAGTACCTTAACTGGAACTTTCCAATGTACCATGGTAAATAAAATACCCCCTTGCGTTTTCAACTAAAGCTGTAGTAATTAAAGTCCCACAGGCACTATTTTAATTTTTACTAGCCAGGCGGAACTTTGTAAAGTTCCTCAGGAACTTTAGTAGAGCGGTTTGTACTGTTGAATGCTGATTGGTTCAAGACAGTTGGGGCGTTTCTAAAACTTTGTCTTGGAAATTTTGGCCGCCGTTAGAGTATTCAGGACAACTTGTTTGTTTCTTATTTCTTGTGTATTCTCATTACAACCAACTTGACAATGGAGAGAAAGAAGAACAAAATGAACTTTTGTGTGGCATCTGTGTCCTGAAGAATGCTGTATAGTGGAACTACCTTGCAGTGTTTTTACTCTGCCGTAGTCTTTAAACTGGTTTGCAATTTCATGCTGTTTATTATATTTACAAACTTCATTTTGGTACGCTAAGCTATGAGGAGCGAACAGCCTTTTCAAACGTATTTACAGAGAAATATTCAGTATTTCTACGGGCTTTGAAGCGGTGACTCAAAACAAGCGAGTCGGCAAAAATCGCCCACAACCTGTTGGATTTACAAACAGAATACAGGGCAAAATAAATAAGTGAAAAGCTGATGAAACCTTATAAGAGGATGGAAAATTGTGACAGTGGATCCAACGTCATCAGTGAAACTGTCCTGACAACGCCATTCACCGAAGCAACAAAGGACTTGGCGACTTCGTTGTTTGAGGATAAATTTGAAAGAGGAAGCAGTTAACGAGTAGAAGGAAGGTAACTCACAACAAATATTTACTAAATTGTTTATTACATGCTGTAAAATAAATCAGTGACACCCCATTTGTAGTCATTAGCCTCAACCTGAGTAACCGTATGCTAATGTTATGAACAGGCTAACACTAAACCTCATGGATTCATCATTTACTGAGAGGACGACTTTCTGTCTGTAGTACACTGTGGACAAAAGCCTGACTTTTATGTAAAGTTCCGTAAATAAAGCTAACCTAATATTGTCTGCTTATTTACATGGCATCAAAGTGGAAATATACGGTCCCCCTCGTCCATACGTCATCAGCCTGATTTGTAGTAACTACCTGAACTGTGAAATGTGGTAAAAACACAAACCACACAGGTCTACAGGATCTAAAGGTCCCAGGAACCTATACCTAAAAATTTGGTGGACAAGGGCTAATGTCCAAAAGTTCCATGGTCCTCTGTACATACACATTACACACTACACGTTCAAACAATCATATAAGATGACGAAAGGACTCACCGCACTGGAGCTTGACGTGTCTTTTAATGTCCTCCTGGTCTATGTCCCTTCTTAACAAGCCTGGCAACAGGACTTGTCCCGCCTTCATTATTTGGGTTGGGTTAAGTTTAATCATGTAATTGCCAGTAGGTGAACTGGTTTGGCAGTTGTGCTACTGTTAGTTTATTTAAGGCTTCTGGGGAAAACTGCATCTGTATTGTTCTGCTGCCAGAGTGGAGAAGCCGCAAACGATTGTGTCGGGAATGAGAGACATCTGTTCAAATAGTTGTTCTACCTGTTTATTGTACAAACCCCGTTTCCATATGAGCTGGGAAATTGTGTTGGATGTAAATATAAACGGAATACATCCATCCATCCATTTTCTACCGCTTATTCCCTTTTGGGGTCGCGGGGGGCGCTGGAGCCTATCTCAGCTACAATCGATGATTTGCAAATCATTTTCAACCCATATTCAGTTGAATGCACTACAAAGACAAGATATTTGATGTTCAAACTCATAAACTTTTTTTTTTTTTTGCAAATAATAATTAACTTAGAATTTCATGGCTGCAACACGTGCCATAGTAGTTGGGAAAGGGCATGTTCACCACTGTGTTACATCACCTTTTCTTTTAACAACACTCAATAAACGATTGGGAACTGAGGAAACTAATTGTTGAAGCTTTGAAAGTGGAATTCTTTCCCATTCTTGTTTTATGTAGAGCTTCAGTCGTTCAACAGTCCGGGGTCTCCGCTGTCGTATTTTACGCTTCATAATGCGCCACACATTTTCGATGGGAGACAGGTCTGGACTGCAGGCGGGCCAGAAAAATTACCCGCAATCTTGTTTTACGAAGCCACACTGTTGTAACGTGCTGAATGTGGCTTGGCATTGTCTTGCTGAAATAAGTAGCGCCGTCCATGAAAAAGACGGCGCTTAGATGACAGCATATGTTGTTCCAAAACCTGTATGTACCAAAACCTGGTGCCTTCACAGATGTGTAAGTTACCCATGCCTTGGGCACTAATACACCCCTATACCATCACAGATGCTGGTTTTTGGACTTTGCATCGATAACCGTCTGGATGGTTCGCTTCCCCTTTGGTCCGGATGACACGATGTCGAATATTTCCAAAAACAATTTGAAATGTGGACTCGTCAGACCACAGAACACTTTTCCACTTTGCATGAGTCTCTCTTAGATGATCTCGGGCCCAGAGAAGCCGGCGGCGTTTCTGGATGTTGTTGATAAATGGCTTTCGCCTTGCATAGTAGAGCTATAACTTGCACTTACAGATGTAGCGACAAACTGTATTTAGTGACAGTAGTTTTCTGAAGTGTTCCTGAGCCCATGTGGTGATATCCTTTAGAGATTGATGTCGGTTTTTGATACTGTGCCGTCTGAGGGACCGAAGGTCACGGTCATTCAATGTTGGTTTCCGGCCATGCCGCTTACGTGGAGGGATTTCTCCAGATTCTCTGAACCTTTTGATGATATTATGGACCGTAGATGTTGAAATCCCTAAATTTCTTGCAATTGCACTTTGAGAAACGTTGTTCTTAAACTGTTTGACTATTTGCTCATGCAGTTGTGGACAAAAGGGTGTACCTCGCACCATCCTTTCTTGTGAAAGACTGAGCATTTTTTGGGAAGCTGTTTTTATACCCAATCATGGCACCCACCTGTTCCCAATTAGCTTACACAACTGTGGGATGTTCCAAATAAGTGTTTGCTGAGTATTCCTCAACTTTATCAGTATTTATTGCCACCTTTCCCAACTTCTTTGTCACGTGTTGCTGGCATCAAATTCTAAAGTTAATGATTATTTGCACAAAAAAAAAAGTTTATCAGTTTGAACATCAAATATGTTGTCTTTGTAGCATATTCAACTGAATATGGGTTGAAAATGATTTCCAAATCATTGTATTCCGTTTATATTTACATCTAACACAATTTCCCAACTCATATGGAAACGGGGTTTGTACATGAGTGGAGACATCTCACCAGTTAGTTTGCTATAGAGTTGAGCATTTATACTGAGAAATGGTGTTTTTCAATGACAGACCGGGCCGTCGTATATGGGGGAAAGGTGATGACAATTCTAAGGTCCCACAGCCCGCTAGAGCCCAAACTCAGCGCACAGTAGCTCTATGACAAAATGATTATGCGTACACTGAACTAATGAATACGAATCAACCCGACTTAAAAAAAAAAAAGCCACAAGTCACACAATATTGTAATTGTAATAATTTCAATAACCCCACTGGCCCTAAAAAAAGGTTTGGTCCACACCGCGGTTCGTTCCTCCCGTGGTTCTTCCTCATCAGCATTCAGTGAGCGCAAGCAAACGCCTGCAGATTAGGAAGACCCGCAAATAGCAAGTCCAGGAGAAGGAGGGACCCATCCATCCATCCATCCATCCATTTTCTACCGCTTGTCCCATTCGGGGACCCTGGACATCAAAAACATTTGAGTGAGAAAGTAAAACTACCCGAGGGTTGAAACAATTAGCCTACTTGTTCATTCATTTAATTTCTGTAACATTACCTTTGACACGCTGGACTTACTGAGCCTATACGTTAGCTGTCATCCGGCCACGCTACAGATCTGGACAGGTCGACAATTCATTAAAAAGAAAAAAAAAGTTGCCAGTTCATTGTAGAGCAACAGTCCCAGGAGAAAGCCAAACGCTGGTCATTATTTTTGGCAAATTTGCTAATGAGGTCTTTGAAGTCCAATTGTCAGCTTAGCTGACTTGCAATTGTGAACAGTCAAGCCAATTTAAACTTTAAATGAGATTAGATGAGGCTTGTTGTTGTTTCTGATATTTGTTTAATAACAATGTATTCTATATGTGCTTTGTTTTACTTGTACATTTAAGTTAAATGCTACATATTTACCTGTGGACTATTTTGAGCAAGGACACTTTGTTGTTTTTTTTGGCATATCAGTGCCTGATTGTTAAATACAATAAAATACCCTGGAACTATTTGTTGAGTGGTTAATTGAAAAGTTATTTACGCCTCACACAAATCAGTGAAATGAGAATAAGACAACTAATGAGTCATAATTTACATAATGATACTCTGACTTGTTAAGTCTTCAATCGTAAAAAAGTAAACAAATTGGGTGTGTTACACCAGGCACCTTCAAGAACACTGGAAAAACAAAATTGAGGTAAGTTAAATTGCGTTTCTTTCATTGTATATTGTAACCAGTAAGCATGTAGGCAAATACAGATTTTGTTAATTGGTTTTGTCAACATTAAAATTAGACCGTTTTCTTAAACAGTTGGTGAGCCTTCCTAAAAACTGCATCAATTAGCTTTGAATCTCAGCCCTCAGCATTTCCTGTAAGATCTTCGTAACAGTGAATGTCAGAGCGACTGCTCTAGAAGCTTTTAACATTCTAGGCCTGTTGGATTTGGGGACAGGAACCACAACACGTCTTTCCAAAGTCCAGGGACATGTTGCGTCTGTAAGGGCTTAAAGTGCATCCGGAAAGCATTCACGGCGCTTCACTTTTTCCACATTTTGTAATGCCTCATTCCAAAACGGAATTAATCCATTTTTGTCCTCAAAATTCTACACACAATACCCCATAATGACAATATGAAAATGTTTTTTTGGAGTTTTTTATTTACTTATTAAAAATTAAAAACTAAGAAATCACATGTAGGTAAGTATTCACCGCCTTTGTTGATGCACCTTTGGCAGCAATTACAGGCTCAAGTCATTTTGAATGCGATACCACAAGCTAGGCACATCTATCTTTGGGCAGTTTTGCCATTTCCTCTTTGCAGCACCTCTCACGCTCCGTCAGGTTGGATGGGAAGTGTCAGTATGTAGCGGTTTTCACATCTCTTCAGAGATGTTCAATCGAATTCAAGTCTGGGCTCTGGCTGTGCAACTCAAGGACATTTACAAAGTTGTACTGAAGCCATTCCCTTCATGTCTAGACTGTGTGTGCTAAGCGTCGTCGTCCTGCTGAAAGATGAACCGTCGCCTCAGTTTTAGTTCCAAGAGCGCTCTGGAGTAGGTTTTCATCCAACATGTCTCTGTACATTGCTGCATTCATCTTTCCCTCTATCCTAACGAGTCTCCCACTTCCTGCCACTGAAAAGCATCCCCACAGCATGATGCTGCCACCACCATGCTTCACTTTAGGGTTGGTATTGGCCTGCTGATGAGCGGTGCCTGGTTTCCTTAAAACATGACTTCAATTTGTATATCATCAGACTAGAGAATTTTCTTTCTCATGGTCTGAGAGTCCTTCGGGCGCATTTTGGAAAACTTTTACAAAGAAATGGCTTCCATCTGGCCACTCTACCATACAGGCCTGATAGGCGAATGGCTGCAGAGATGGTTGTCCTTCTGTAAGATTATCCTCTCTCCACATAGGAATGCTGTAGCTCTGACAGAGTGACCATCGGGTTCTTAGTCACCCTCTTGAGCTCTCTCTGTCACTGTGTGTGTGTCTCTCTATCGCTCCATCCCCTGGCGCCGCTGTAAGCGTCCGGGCCGGGGAGACGAGCGGTCCGGTAGCTTCCGAAGCACTCCGCCGAAGGACCGAGCGACGATACAAAACTGTGGTGCACTGGACCCCAGCGCTGATACTCCGGCAGAGAGTCGCTGGGCGAATCAGACGTGTAACACATTAGTCGTGATCTTAGCCCGTTCGGGGCTAATTGTGCTACCGTAACTGTAAACTCCACGGCGAGCCCTCCCCGCCTCCCTCCGGCTCCAGACAGAGACCATTTTTGTTATTTGGCTCCAAAATGGCTCTTTCAACGTTCTGGGTTTCCTACCCCTGCGTTAGTGGAAAAGCGGCAAATGAGTGAAAGCGACAGAAACGTTGCCATGGAGACGAGTTTTCTTACATGCCTGGCTGCAGTCACACCGCGACACCTCTCTGTCAGTAATAACAGTCCCCAATAACCGGGACCAATTAAAACCGTTATTTGTTTTTTTATTGTTTAATTTGCATTGCCTCACACGATGAACACTACATATATTTTTATATGACGCCGGATAACACTCCGGGAGCCGTCACTTTTTTGCGCTCGCTATCCCGGTACTTTCCCAGCTATTATCCGCCAACCGCCGTGTTGCTGTAGGGAGGAAAAACGGAACGACACACATTGCGGAAATAACATTATTCTCCGTGCGTCGGCTAAATACAAATATATTCCACAACCCCAAACATGTCTTTTTCAAAGCCTGCAGTGAAGAGAAAGGTTAGTGATGAGCAAAGACAATTCCAGGAAAAGTGGGAGATGCAATATTCCTTTGTTGAGCACAGGGGCACCCCGACGTGTCTTACTTGCACAGAGAAAGTTGCGGTGCACAAGGAATACAATTTGAAACGTCATTATACAACTAGACATGCTGAGGAGTATGCAAAATACCAGGGAAATGAGCGAGTGAACCGGGTTGCAAATTTTAAAACCAGTCTACTGAGGCAACAAGATTTCTTCAAGAAAGCAACCGAAAAGAGCGATGAAGCAGTCAAAGCTAGCTACATGGTGAGTGAGATGGTTGCTAGGGCGGGAAAGCCATTCAAAGAAGGTGAATTCATTAAAAAGTGCATATTAGATTTTTTTTTAAAGAAATATTTTCTTGCGGCCCAGCCTCACCCAGTTTCTACATCCAGTGGCCCCCAGGTAAATTGAGTTTGAGACCCCTGATTTAGATTAACTAATAAAATGTGTATTGACACACAAAAATAATTTATAATAATAAATAATATTTATCCTAAATCCTTGAGGTGTGTAACTTTAGAAGCGCTTTTTTTTAAGTACATTTTGACCAAATTCTACAACATCTGGTGTGCTTTTATTTTTAGGCACGAGCCGGTATGAAATTCTGACAAGCTTTGGCAAAATAATCACTGTACGGCATTTTAATCACAGCTGATATATTTGAAATGTCTATTGAAAATAAGAGAAACATAATGGCCTTGGCAGCAACACCTATAGTTCCTTTGGCAAAGAAGAGAGGCAACACCCTCCTGAGTGGTGATTGAATAGTTTACATTATGTTACGCACCATTGATCTGGAACTCCAAGATGCGGAGATGTCTTATTCAATCACAAGAACAAGCAAACAATGAAATCATGGCAGCAAAAAACCCAAAGAGCAAGGCGAGGCTAAGTGGTCACAAACAATGATCTCGCCCTGACTGCAGGGCAGGCTGGCATATAAAGTTTCCTGATGGCAACAACAAACAGGTGGGCCTAGGTTGTCAGTCAAGGAGCCAGACTGACTGATTTTCTTTATTAATAAAATGTGTATTGACACACAAAAATAATTTATAATAATTAATAATATTTATCCTAAATCCTTCAGGTGTGTAACTTTAGAAGCGCTTTTTTTTAAGTACATTTTGACCAAATTCTACAACATCTGGTGTGCTTTTATTTTTAGGCACGAGCCGGTATGAAATTCTGACAAGCTTTGGCAAAAATATCAGCCAGACTGAATGATTTTCTTTATTTTATAACTAATTTAGTTACATTTACTTTCAGCAGCTGTCGACAACAACCCTCCACCGCCTTGGCACCCATCTGTTGGCAGTGCAATTTTATTTCTCAAGACTTGTTATTATTAGGAAGGTATTTTCTAACCCTGGGGCGGACTGAACTGTGCGTGCGATCCCACCTCATGCACAGTACATGACGTTAGAACAGTGAATGCACCCTGTGATTAGCAGGGTGCATTCACAGCAGCATGCACACATTGGGAGTGCTGGAACAAAGCAGGAGGTGTAATCCTGCAGTCATCAAGTTAACGTTGCAGTTTTGATCCCCACAACCTGCGCCCCAGCTGTAGAGGCAAGAGCTTTGTGGCCACTTGAGTCTTGGTTAGTACTGTACAGGACTGTCTCAGAAAATTAGAATATTGGGATAAAGTCCTTTATTTTCTGTAATGCAATTAAAAAACAAAAATGTCATACATTCTGGATTCATAACACCATCCATCTCCATCCATCTTCTTCCGCTTATCCGAGGTCGGGTCGCGGGGGCAGCAGCTCCTCCCGGGGGATCCCGAGGCGTTCCCAGGCCAGCCGGGAGAGATAGTCTTCCCAACGTGTCCTGGGTCTTCCCCGTGGCCTCCTACCGGTCGGACGTGCCCAAAACACCTCCCTAGGGAGTCGTTCGGGTGGCATCCTGACCAGATGCCCGAACCACCTCATCTGGCTCCTCTCGATGTGGAGGAGCAGCGGCTTTACTTTGAGCTCCTCCCGGATGACAGAGCTTCTCACCCTATCTCTAAGGGAGAGCCCCGCCACCCGGCGGAGGAAACTCATTTCGGTCGCTTGTACACGTGATCTTGTCCTTTCGGTCATGACCCAAAGCTCATGACCATAGGTGAGGATGGGAACGTAGATCGACCGGTAAATTGAGAGCTTTGCCTTCCGACTCAGCTCCTTCTTCACCACAACGGATCGATACAGCGTCCGCATTACTGAAGACGCCGCACCGATCCGCCTGTCGATCTCACGATCCACTCTTCCCTCACTCGTGAACAAGACTCCGAGGTACTTGAACTCCTCCACTTGGGGCAGGGTCTCCTCCCCAACCCGGAGATGGCACTCCACCCTTTTCCGGGCGAGAACCATGGACTCGGACTTGGAGGTGCTGATTCCCATCCCAGTCGCTTCACACTCGGCTGCGAACCGATCCAGTGAGAGCTGAAGATCTTGGCCAGATGAAGCCATCAGGACCACATCATCTGCAAATAGCAGAGACCTAATCCTGCAGCCACCAAACCAGATACCCTCAACGCCCTGACTGTGCCTAGAAATTCTGTCCATAAAAGTTATGAACAGAATCGGTGACAAAGACTGTCTTATTGTGGCGGTCCGCTCCCTGTATGATCAGTGTCAGAGCTTGGTCCGCATTGCCGGCAGTAAGTCGGACCCGTTTCCAGTGTGGGTTGGACCCCGCCAAGGCTGCCCTTTGTCCCCGATTCATATCACATCAACTGAAATATTGCAAGCCTTTTATTATTTTAATATTGCTGATTATGGCATACAGCTTAAGAAAACTCAAAAATCGTATCTCAAAAAATTAGAATATTTTCTCAGACCAAGTAAAAAAAAAAAAGATTCATAACAGCAAAACAAAATCAAACATTTGAAAATGTCAATTAATGCACTCAGTACTTGATTGGGAATCCTTTTGCACGGATTACTGCATTGTGCCGAGTGTGACATTTGGTGGAGGAGGAATTATGGTGTGGGGTTGTTTTTCAGGAGTTGGGCTTGGCCCCTTAGTTCCAATGAAAGGAATTTTGAATGCTCCAGGATACCAAAACATTTTGGACAATTCCATGGGATGGCACTTCAAGTTCATATGTGAAAGGAATTTTGAATGCTCCAGGATACCAAAACATTTTGGACAATTCCATGGGATGGCACTTCAAGTTCATATGTGAGTAAAGGCAGGCGGTCAAATACTTTTGGCAATATAGTGTATATCTGCTAGAAAAGTGTGACTGAACTTTAACATTTGAGAAAAGATGAACAGACCTTGTTTTATCATATACCACTGCCTTTTCACATGGAAGTGCTTTGTTTTGAAGCCACAATAAATCAACACAAACTCAGCACTTTGGAGCAATGTTCACAGACTCTATTCGACTTGTTAGCTTGCTGTCACCTGTTGGATGCTGGAAAGTGTTCGATGCGTCGCAATAAATTGCCACAGAGTGATGAGTTCTTGCAAGTCACGTTTACGAGACAAGGTACACGTGCTCGGGGGTGTGGCTACAGTGTACCAGCACATAGTGTACACTGAACAATAATATCATTGACGCGATCACGATGTGTCCGTGATCGCGTCAAAAAGTAGTAGTTTGCTTGTCCACACGATGATGACAAGGCAACGTTGTCACTTTCCCACTAAGGGACCCGTTCTAAAAATAAAAAAAAGATCCTCTCAATTCACCCAGAACGCTGAAACGTTAAATACTTTACTGTTCCCACGTAAAAACGTTTTCCAGGAAGTTATTCTTTTGCATAAACCGATACAAGTCAAAGAGGCAATTATAATCGTTTACTAGGCATATAATCAAAACTTTCAATTGTCCTGTTGACAGTTGGCTGAAAATGTTGCTTGACAAGACGCTCCTACCCTAATTAACACCAATTAAATGTTCTGGGGGAAAAAGAACATTTGTATTTAAGTAATTGAGCCTTGGCATTAAATATTTCACAACCTGAGAGTTCACCTCACCCAAAAACTGTACTGGACTCACAATTTAATTGGGTCAAAGTGCTCTAAGACTGAGGTCCTTTGGTGCGTGCGACCCACTGCTACTCACTTTTTACGACATTGTGGTGCTTTCTGTGGCTATGTCGTAGGGGTAGGACCGGCCCCCCAGAGACAGGAAGTGACTTCATAGAGTGATTTGGAGAGCTTTCTATGTCCTGGGCTGCACACAGCTAGGGGGGGCTCACGGAAGGACGCTGGCTAAGTTGACACCCATTATGTCCAATCTCTCTCACTCCATGCATGTCACTGTGGAAGCCCTGAGGAGCTCCTTCAGCAACACATTGTTACTTCCACAGTGCATGAAGGAGCACTACCACAAGTCATTTCGAGCCCTAAGACTCTACAACACACGAATGGCACCTTTTTAGCGTTGTAGTTATTTTATCCTCGTTGTTTTCATGAAGTTTTATGCGTTGCTGTATGCAAAAAAATCTGCACTGCAACCAAGAATTTCCCCATTGAGGGATGAATAAAAGTCTATCCCTCCCTAAAGTGCAGGGTGTTGTCTTAGATCAGGGGTCTCAAACTCAATTTACCTGGGGGCCACTGGATGCAGAAACTGGGTGAGGCTGGGCCGCGAGAAAATATTTCTTTAAAAAAATCTAACATGCACTTTTTAATGAATTCACCTTCTTTGAATGGCTTTCCTGCCCTAGCAACCATCTCACTCACCATGTAGCTAGCTTTGACTGCTGCATCGCTCTTTTCGGTTGCTTTCTTGAAGAAATCTTGTTGCCTCAGTAGACTGGTTTTAAAATTTGCAACCCGGTTCACTCCCTCATCCCCCTGGTATTTTGCATACTCCTCAGCATGTCTAGTTGTATAATGACTTTTCAAATTGTATTCCTTGTGCACCGCAACTTTCTCTGTGCAAGTAAGGGTGCCCCTGTGCTCAACAATCTCCCACTTTTCCTGGAATTGTCTTTGCTCATCACTAACCTTTCTCTTCACTGCAGGCTTTGAAAAAGACATGTTTGGGGTTGTGGAATATATTTGTATTTAGCCGACGCACGGAGAATAATGTTATTTCCGCAATGTGTGTCGTTCCGCTTTTCCTCCCTACAGCAACACGGCGGTTGGCGGATAATAGCTGGCTCCCGGAGTGTTATCCGGAGTCATATAAAAATATATGTAAAGTTCATCGTGTGAGGCAATGCAAATTAAACAATAAAAAAAAACAAATAACGGTTTTAATTGGTCCCGATTATCGGGGACTGTTCTTACTGACGGAGAGGTGTCGCGGTGTGACTGCAGCCAGGCATGTAAGAAAACGCTCGTCTCCATGGCAACGTTTCTGTCGCTTTCACTCATTTGCCGCTTTTACACTAACGCAGGGGTAGGCAACCCAGAACGTTGAAAGAGCCATTTTGGAGCCAAATAACAAAAATGGTCTCTGTCTGGAGCCGGAGGGAGGGGGGGAGGGCTCGCTGTGGAGTTTACAGTTACGGTAGCACAATTAGCCCCGAACGGGCTAAGATCACGACTAACGTGTTACACGTCTGATTTGCTCAAGAGGGTGACTAAGAACCCGATGGTCACTCTGTCAGAGCTACAGCATTCCTATGTGGAAAGAGGATCATTTACAGAAGGACAACCATCTCTGCAGCCATTCGCCTACCAGGCCTGTATAGTAGAGTGGCCAGATGGAAGCCATTTCTTTGTAAAAGTTTTCCAAAATGCGCCCGAAGGACTCTCAGACCATGAGAAAGAAAATTCTCTAGTCTGATGATATACAAATTGAAGTCATGTTTTAAGGAAACCAGGCACCGCTCATCACCAGGCCAATACCAACCCTAAAGTGACGCATGGTGGTGGCAGCATCATGCTGTGGGGATGCTTTTCAGTGGCAGGAAGTGGGAGACTCGTCAGGATAGAGGGAAAGATGAATGCAGCAATGTACAGAGACATGTTGGATGAAAACATACTCCAGAGCACTCTTGGAACTAAAACTGGGGTGACGGTTCATCTTTCAGCAGGACGACGACGCTAAGCACACACAGTCTAGACATGAAGAGAATGGCTTCAGTACAACTTTGTAAATGTCCTTGAGTTGCCCAGCCAGAGCCCAGACTTGAATTCGATTGAACATCTCTGAAGAGATGTGAAAACCGCTACGTACTGACACTTCCCATCCAACCTGATGGAGCTTGAGAGGTGCTGCAAAGAGGAAATGGCAAAACTGCCCAAAGATAGATGTGCCTAGCTTGTGGTATCGCATTAAAAAAGACTGGAGCCTGTAATTGTGTCATAACTTGAACTATGGCGTGGTTTGTTCTCCCGAGGTGCAAATGATTTGGACCAGACATGACGTGCAGGTGAATACATATTTAATTTTAACACTCAAAGAAAGAATAAACAAAAGGCGCGCACAAGGGCGGAAGTACAAAACTTGACTATAAACAAAAAACTTGCACAACGGCAGAAACTATGAACAATGAAACAAAACTTGCAAACTATGGCATGAATAAAGAAAACGTACTTGGACCAGAAAACGGTATGAAAAAGCGCAGCAAGGGTCATAAGGGTGTGTGGAGAGTGTGATGTTGCCAGACAGACAGCCTGGCAACTCGAAGCTTAAATAATAGTGACATGATTAGTGAAAACAGGTGCGTGACTCAAAACGTGAAACAGGTGCGTGACGTGACAGGTGAAAACGAATGGTTGCTATGGTGACAAAACAAACAAAAGTACACAAAAAGTCCAAAAACAAAACCGAACTTGACTAAAACAAAACATGATCACACAGACATGACAAATTGCTGCCAAAGGTGCATCAACAAAGGCGGTGAATACTTACGTACATGTGATTTCTTAGTTTTTCATTTTTAATAAGTAAATAAAAAAACCTCCAAAAAAAACATTTTCACATTGTCATTATGGGGTATTGTGTGTAGAATTTTGAGGACAAAAATGGATTAATTCCGTTTTGGAATGAGGCATTACAAAATGTGGAAAAAGTGAAGCGCCGTGAATGCTTTCCGGATGCACTTTAAGCCCTTACAGACGCAACATGTCCCTGGACTTTGGAAAGACGTGTTGTGGTTCCTGTCCCCAAATCCAACAGGCCTAGAATGTTAAAAGCTTCTAGAGCAGTCGCTCTGACATTCACTGTTACGAAGATCTTACAGGAAATGCTGAGGGCTGAGATTCAAAGCTAATTGAGGCAGTTTTTAGGAAGGCTCACCAACTGTTTAAGAAAACGGTCTAATTTTAATGTTGACAAAACCAATTAACAAAATCTGTATTTGCCTACATGCTTACTGGTTACAATATACAATGAAAGAAACACAATTTAACTTACCTCAATTTTGTTTTTCCAGTGTTCTTGAAGGTGCCTGGTGTAACACACCCAATTTGTTTACTTTTTTACGATTAAAGACTTAACAAGTCAGAGTATCATTATGTAAATTATGAATCATTAGTTGTCCTATTCTCATTTCACTGATTTGTGTGAGGTGTAAATAACTTTTCAATTAACCACTCAACAAATAGTTCCAGGGTATTTTATTGTATTTAACATTCAGGCACTGATATGCCAAAAAAAAAAAAAAAGTGTCCTTGCTCAAGATAGTCCACAGGTAAATATGTAGCATTTAACTTAAATGTACAAGTAAAACAAAGCACACATAGAATACATTGTTATTAAACAAATAGAAACAACAACAAGCCTCATCTAATCTCATTTAAAGTTTAAATTGGCTTGACTGTTCACAATTGGACTTCAAAGACCTCATTAGCAAATATGCCAAAAATAATGCCCAGTGTTTGCCTTTCTCCTGAGACTTTGAAGTCTGAACTGGTTCTTAACTAGTTTTTGTTTGCTTAACACCCGTTCTCCACTTTTAACAGTCACAGTTAATGTTATGCTACACATGTCAGTGTAAAACTGTCCCAAATTCTAAATATACTTTTTTTTACTTTGTTTATTATGGTGTCTTTTGTTTTGTATTGATATGAAAACAAACAACAACAAAACATTTAACTGTGGTTGTTTGTTTGTTTTTTGGGCTATTTAAATGTCCCACTCTTAACACATTTTACAAGTCCACATTGAACACATCATGACGACGTAGCTGACAGTTCATAATTAGTATTTATGAGCATCCAAATGAGCTATCCTACAGTGATATGTGTGAAACACACAGTCACACTGTTGCTCTACAATGAACTGGCAACTTTTTTTTCTTTTTAATGAATTGTCGACCTGTCCAGATCTGTAGCGTGGCCGGATGACAGCTAACGTATAGGCTCAGTAAGTCCAGCGTGTCAAAGGTAATGTTACAGAAATTAAATGAATGAACAAGTAGGCTAATTGTTTCAACCCTCGGGTAGTTTTACTTTCTCACTCAAATGTTTTTGATGTCCAGGGTCCCCGAATGGGACAAGCGGTAGGAAATGGATGGATGGATGGATGGATGGATGGATGGATGGGTCCCTGCGCTGCTGCTCCTTCTCCTGGACTCGCTATTTGCGGGTCTTCCTAATCTGCTGGTGGTTGCTTGCGCTCACTGAATGCTGATGAGGAAGAACCACGGGAGGAACGAACCACGGTGTGGACCAAACCTTTTTTTAGGGCCAGTGGGGTTATTGAAATTATTACAATTACAATATTGTGTGACTTGTGGCTTCTTTTTTTTTTAAGTCGGGTTGATTCGTATTCATTAGTTCAGTGTACGCATAATCATTTTGTCATAGAGCTACTGTGCGCTGAGTTTGGGCTCTAGCGGGCTGTGGGCCCTTAGAATTGTCATCACCTTTCCCCCATATACGACGGCCCGGTCTGTCATTGAAAAACACCATTTCTCAGTATAAATGCTCAACTGTATAGCAAACTAACTGGTGAGATGTCTCCACTCATGTACAAACCCCGTTTCCATATGAGTTGGGAAATTGTGTTAGATGTAAATATAAACGGAATACAATGATTTGGAAATCATTTTCAACCCATATTCAGTTGAATATGCTACAAAGACAACATATTTGATGTTCAAACTGATAAACTTTTCTTTTTTTTTTTTGCAAATAATCATTAACTTTAGAATTTGATGCCAGCAACACGTGACAAAGAAGTTGGGAAAGGTGGCAATAAATACTGATAAAGTTGAGGAATGCTCATCAAACACTTATTTGGAACATCCCACAGGTGTGCAGGCTAATTGGGAACAGGTGGGTGCCATGATTGGGTATAAAAACAGCTTCCCAAAAAATGCTCAGTCTTTCACAAGAAAGGATGGTGCGAAGTACACCCCTTTGTCCACAACTGCGTGAGCAAATAGTCAAACAGTTTAAGAACAACGTTTCTCAAAGTGCAATTGCAAGAAATTTAGGGATTTCAACATCTACGGTCCATAATATCATCAAAAGGTTCAGAGAATCTGGAGAAATCACTCCACGTAAGCGGCATGGCCGGAAACTAACATTGAATGACCGTGACCTTCGATCCCTCAGACGGCACTGTATCAAAAACCGACATCAATCTCTAAAGGATATCACCACATGGGCTCAGGAACACTTCAGAAAACTACTGTCACTAAATACAGTTTGTCGCTACATCTGTAAGTGCAAGTTATAGCTCTACTATGCAAAGCGAAAGCCATTTATCAACAACATCCAGAAACGCCGCCGGCTTCTCTGTGCCCGAGATCATCTAAGATGGACTCATGCAAAGTGGAAAAGTGTTCTGTGGTCTGACGAGTCCACATTTCAAATTGTTTTTGGAAATATTCGACATCGTGTCAAAGGGGAAGCGAACCATCCTGACGGTTATCGATGCAAAGTCCAAAAGCCAGCATCTGTGATGGTATAGGGGTGCATTAGTGCCCAAGGCATGGGTAATTTACACATATGTGAAAGCACCATTAATGCTGAAAGGTACATACAGGTTTTGGAACAACATATGCTGCCATCTAAGCGCCGTCTTTTTCATGGACGCCCCTACTTATTTCAGCAAAACAATGCCAAGCCACATTCAGCACGAGTTACAACAACGTGGCTTTGTAAAAAAAAAGAGTGCGGGTACTTTCCTGGCCCGCCAGCAGTCCAGACCTGTCTCCCATCGAAAATGTGTTGCGCATTATGCAGCGTAAAATACGACAGCGGAGACCCCGGACTGTTGAACGACTGAAGCTCTACATAAAACAAGAATGGGAAAGAATTCCACTTTCAAAGCTTCAACAATTAGTTTCCTCAGTTCCCAATCGTTTATTGAGTGTTGTTAAAAGAAAAGGTGATGTAACACAGTGGTGAACATGCCCTTTCCCAACTACTATGGCACGTGTTGCAGCCATGAAATTCTAAGTTAATTATTATTTGCAAAAAAAAAAAAAAAAAGTTTATGAGTTTGAACATCAAATATCTTGTCTTTGTAGTGCATTCAACTGAATATGGGTTGAAAAAGATTTGCAAATCATTGTATTCCGTTTATATTTACATCTAACACAATTTCCCAACTCATATGGAAACGGGGTTTGTACAATAAACAGGTGGAACAACTATTTGAACGGATGTCTCTCATTCCCGACACAATCGTTTGCGGCTTCTCCACTCTGGCAGCAGAACAATACAGATGCAGTTTTCCCCAGATGCCATAAATAAACTAAGAGTAGCACAACTGCAAAACCAGTTCACCTACTGGCAATTACATGATTAAACTTAACCCAACCCAAATAATGAAGGCGAGACAAGTCTTGTTGCCAGGCTTGTTAAGAAGGAACATAGACCAGGACATTAAAAGACACGTCAAGCTCCAGTGCGGTGAGTCCTTTCGTCATCTTATATTCCAGCATAAAGATGATTATTTGAACGTGTTGTGTGTAATGTGTATGTACAGAGGACCATGGTACTTTTGGACATTAGCCCTTGTCCACCAAATTTTTAGGTATTCCAGGTTCCTGGGACCTTTAGATCCTGTAGACCTGTGTGGTTTGTGTTTTTACCACATTTCACAGTTCAGGTAGTTACTACAAATCAGGCTGATGACGTATGGACGAGGGGGACCGTATATTTCCACTTTCATGCCATGTAAATAAGCAGACAATATTAGGTTAGCTTTATTTACGGAACTTTACATAAAAGTCAGGCTTTTGTCCACAGTGTACTACAGACAGAAAGTCGTCCCCTCAGTAAATTATGAATTCATGAGGTTTAGTGTTAGCCTGTTCATAACATTAACAAATGGGGTGTCACTGATTTATTTTACAGCATGTAATAAACAATTTAGTAAAAATTTGATGTGAATTACCTTCCTTCTACTCGTTAACTGCTTCCTCTTTTATATTTATCCTCAAACAACGAAGTCGCCAAGTCCTTTGTTGCTTCGGTGAACGGCGTTGTCAGGACAGTTTCACTGATGACGTTGGATCCACTGTCACAATTTTCCATCCTCTTATAAGGTTTCATCAGCTTTTCACTTATTTATTTTGCCCTGTATTCTGTTTGTAAATCCAACAGGTTGTCGGCGATTCTTGCCGACTCGCTTGTTTTGAGTCACCGCTTCAAAGCCTGTAGAAATACTGAATATTTCTCTGTAAATACGTTTGAAAAGGCTGTTCACTCCTCATAGCTTAGCGTACCAAAATGAAGTTTGTAAATATAATAAACAGCATGAAATTGCAAACCAGTTTAAAGACTACGGCAGAGTAAAAACACTGCAAGGTAGTTCCACTATACAGCATTCTTCAGGACACAGATGCCACACAAAAGTTCATTTTGTTCTTCTTTCTCTCCATTGTCAAGTTGGTTGTAATGAGAATACACAAGAAATAAGAAACAAACAAGTTGTCCTGAATACTCTAACGGCGGCCAAAATTTCCAAGACAAAGTTTTAGAAACGCCCCAACTGTCTTGAACCAATCAGCATTCAACAGTACAAACCGCTCTACTAAAGTTCCTGAGGAACTTTACAAAGTTCCGCCTTGCTAGTAAAAATTAAAATAGTGCCTGTGGGACTTTAATTACTACAGCTTTAGTTGAAAACGCAAGGGGGTATTTTATTTACCATGGTACATTGGAAAGTTCCAGTTAAGGTACTTGGGGTGGAAAAGAGATTGTAGTTTGACTTTGTCTCCATGAGTTATGTCGAATAAACTTGATGCAGATGTACTTCAGGATGTTTGATGAGACTATAGGGACTTTTTCAACATTGGAAAAATTCATCTTTGTTGAGCTCGAGTCGTATTGCTGACACATTTTTGATGTGAAAACGCTCACGAGGCTCAGAGCTCTGTGGAGTCCAGGAAAGTTTGGAGGTCCTTCCCGGCAGGAACATTTGTCATGTTTCATTTTCAGGACTTTCCAGTGGGTACGGCTGTTCTTGAGTTCTTGAGGCCAACAGGGTTTCAAGGACACAATAATGTAACATGGCACTGGTATCCATCGTCTTCCTGTGTGATGACTGTATTATGATGATAGTATATATCTGATAGTATATATCTGTACCCCGACTTAAACAAGTTGAAAAACTTATTCGGGTGTTACCATTTAGTGGTCAATTGTACGGAATATGTACTTCACTGTGCAATCTACTAATAAAAGTCTCAATCAAAAATCAATCAATTCCTGGTCACTGAACAACACCATCTTCTGATGGACACCATGTACTTTCAAAAACCGTTCAATGTTGCTTTTCACTGTCTCACAGGAAATACATTCTTGGACATCACCGGTCTCAAACGCCACCATGATCAAGACTTTCATTCTTATGCTTCTGCTTGTCGGTTAGTAAACAAGACACGTAAACATGCAAAGACATGTAAACAGTAAACAAACATGATCTATAGAATGGTACATACAGTATTATAATACACAAAGTTCACAAGTACTTACTAATATGTGAGTAAATCCCATTCAAACAGGAGCCAACAGTCAAACAGACGATCCTGAGCCAGAAGTTCCTGAACCAGAAGTTCCTGAGCCAGAAGTTCCTGTGCCAGAAGTTCCTCCTCCTGAAGACCTGGATATAAATATTATATTGAACAATCCACTCCCAGAGAATGTCAAACTTGTTAGTGAGGTTGAGGGTGCAAAGATCACAATTAAACTTGTGCCCTCTGTTACCAAAACCACCCCATGGATGGGCACTGATTTATAGTGACATTTATATCTGACATCATGTTCCTGTTCTATATTCCTAGCATTTATTCAATTGCTAACCACTAGGGGCTGTGTGGTGGGAAAGTGGCAGATTTAGGGCAAAGTGTAGCGTTGTTCCTGAGAAGAATAGATTGGAAAGAATATTATATTTCATAATATTATATGTTCATTCAAAAAAGAGGAGGAACAAAGCCACACTTTGGTTAAGAAGTTTATTGGTGAAAAGTCTCTAAATATTTCTTTCTTCGGAAAAGTTAATCTTATTGAAAATCATGAAGTCTTTGTGCTCTCCGTTAATTGTAAGCTTTTTCTGTCAGCAATCATCATTAAAAATATCAAATAAAATTTGACATTTAGTACTTTTATTTCCGCCAATGAAACATTGAAACATTTACATTTACTATAGAGACACCTACATTTAAAATGAAAACATCTGATTTAAAGGTGAGATGAGTTATATTTATATAGCGCTTTTCTCTACAGACTCAAAGTGCTTTACATGTGAAACCCAATATATACATCTTTAAGCTACATTTAAACCAGTGTGGGTGGCTAAAAGTGTCTTGCTCAAGGACACCGCGGCAGTGACAAAGATAGCGGAAGCGGGGATCAAACCTGGATCCCTCAAGTTGCTGGCACGGCCGCTCAACCAACTGAGCCACGCCGCTGAACATGAACGTGAACTTCACTTTTTTTGGAATTTTGCTCATCATTCACATAACTTATTTAAGACAAGAACACATGTGAACACGTTTTAAAAAAAAATGCATTCTAACTCGTAAATAAACGCTAGCAAAAGCCAGCTAACAATGGAGCTGATGGGAGTCGCTCTATTCCACCGATAAAGTGCTCTAAAAACATCCAAAAGCCCCCATCAACATTATATACCTATGTCATGTTGTATCAGGCACATTCATAATAACATGTAATATTCACTTATTTTGCACGTTTTATGCATACAGTGGCATATTAGTTTCACGGACACATCACAATGTTGGCTTTGTCCTTTAACATCAACAAACCGACTATTTTGGAATTGGAATTGCATTATTATGGTATCGTTGTGTATTGTTTTGTTGGATTGAATAATAAAAAAAGCAAAAAAAACAAACCGACTATTCATGGCACACTTTGTGAGACAAAACAAAGATTACTTTGGGACAAAAGATGATCCAGAACCTTACATTTTTTAGCTTCAATATAAGGAGGATGAGCTACCAGTTTTAGAAGCTGAGTACAGAACAGATCCAGCTTTAGTGACACATTAGCATTAAGCATCATGTAGCAGTATTGCTAAGTGCTGAACAAGAAATACTAACTGCAAATATAATAAAACAATCACAAACTGAACATCGTCTGCTCTCACTGGGATGCCAACGGGTCGGGTGTTCATATCGTCTCCTGTAGATGAAGAAATAAACAATAATCCTTATGCAGGTTTTAAGAAAAACAAAAAGGAGTTTTTGGAGGTGGGAGGAAGCTGGAGTACCCGGAGGGAACCCACGCAGTCACGGGGAGAACATGCAAACTCCATACAGAAAGATCCCAAGCCCGGGATTGAACTCAGGACTAACCCCTGTACCACCGTGCTGTCAACATTGAACAACTTATTGGTTTATAGCCACAATATTCTACTATACAGGTGAGAGGCATAATTTATAATCGAGAATGAACTTTCACCAACTCAGATGCATGAGCCCTTATAACAACAATATTGTTAATACTTAGGTAATGTTCAGGTCCATCCATCCATCCATTTTCTACCGCTTGTACCTTTTGGGGTCGCGGGGGGTGCTGGAGCCTATCTCAGCTGCATTCGGGCGGAAGGCGGGGTACACCCTGGACAAGTCGCCACCTCATCGCACAGCCAAAGGTCCATCCATCCATCCATTTTCTACCGCTTGTCCCTTTTGGGGTCGTGGGGGGTGCTGGAGCCTATCTCAGCTGCATTCAGTCGGAAGGCGGCGTACACTCTGGACAAGTCGCCACCTCGTCACAGGGCCAAAGGTCACGACATGTAAATGCAGCATTGTTAGCGGTTTTTGGATGTTTTTTTAGATGCCTTTATGGATGCAATAGTGTGCTCCTATTATCTGCATTGTTAACCACATCATACTTAACTTGTATTTAACAACTAAGAATGGATAATACAGAAAAACATATGTTCTTGTCTTATAAAGATTTGAATGATAGGCACTATTTAAAAAAGTGCAATACAATGTTGAAACATCTACATTTAATATTAAAACATTTACATTTAACAATGAAACAGCGCCATTTAATATTGAAACTTCTACATTTAACTTTGAAACATTTAACACTGAAGCAGCTACATTTCTACATTATTTTAATGGCCCTGTATTTAATACATTCTTCCAAAAATTCAGTTGTAGAATAACATTAATAAAGCTGTATTTATATTTGTTGTAATCTTACTAGAATGGTTTTATTTTTTTCCGCCACAAATGTCAGAATATTGTGAGAACACAATTACATTTTTCCAGGAAAAAAGTAATCAGATTACAATAATAAAAGTCTTAAGAAAAATATCTTAATGACTAAAAATTGCCGTTTTGTATTATATCGTATCAGTTGTATTTTTTGTATTTGAAATGTTGTAAAGTTACCAGAATAGTTGTATTTTTGCGGGTCAGAATATGAGAGCAAGAACAATTGCATTTTTCACCAAAAAAAGTAATAGGATTAAATGAATAAAAACATTTTTGTAGCAGTTACCGGTATACTATATATTTATTTAACTGTTTTCTCTTTGAAAAGCTATAATGTTACTAAAATAAATTAAAAAATAAAATATTCTGTGAGTCAATCCCTTTTTTCTTGTGACTGTATGTCAAAAATTGCCACAAAAGTTTAGAGAACAACAATTGTTGTCTTCATACAGACGTATTCCATAGTCCATCCATCCATCCATCTTCTTCCGCTTATCCGAGGTCGGGTCGCGGGGGCAGCAGCCTAAGCAGGGAAGCCCAGACTTCCCTCTCCCCAGCCACTTCGTCCAGCTCCTCCCGGGGGATCCCGAGGCGTTCCCAGGCCAGCCGGGAGACATAGTCTTCCCAACGTGTCCTGGGTCTTCCTCGTGGCCTCCTACCGGTCGGACATGCCCTAAACACCTCCTTAGGGAGGCGCTCCGGGCGGATCTCATCCACCCCCGGGGCCTTGCCACCGAGGAGCTTTTTAACTACCTCAGCAACCTCAGCCCCAGAAATAGGAGAGCCCACCACAGATTCCTCAGGCACTGCTTCCTCATAGGAAGACGTGTTGGTGGGATTGAGGAGGTCTTCGAAGTATTCCCTCCACCGATCCACAACTTCCGCAGTCGAGGTCAGCAGAACACCATCCGCACCATACACGGTGTTGGTAGTGCACTGCTTCCCCTTCCTGAGGCGGTGGATGGTGGTCCAGAATCGCTTCGAAGCCGTCCGGAAGTCGTTTTCCATGGCTTCCCCGAACTCCTCCCATGTCCGAGTTTTTGCCTCCGCGACCGCTGAAGCCGCACACCGCTTGGCCTGTCGGTACCTGTCCGCTGCCTCAGGAGTCCCATGAGCCAAAAGAACCCGATAGGACTCCTTCTTCAGCTTGACGGCATCCCTCACCGCCGGTGTCCACCAACGGGTTCTAGGATTACCGTATTCCATAGTAATAAAATAAAATAAGTTCTTTCCATTTTGACATAAAAAATCATGTACTGCATGCAATTGCATACATTTTAATATTCACTATTATCAAAATCTAAATATTACATTATCATGTATTCCAAAAATATTTTTTGTTAAAATAATGATAAATACTGTACTTAAATATCTGCTTGACTTATGATTTCTACGGAGCCCCTATTCTAAATTAATAGTTTTTATTAATATTTTCAAAGTTAAAGTTAAAGTCCCAACGATAGTCAAACACACACACATTAGGTGTGGTGAAATCATCCTCTGCATTTGACCCATCCCCATGTTCACCGCCTGGGAGGTGAGGGGAGCAGTGAGCGGCGGCAGTGGCCCCGCTCGGGAGTCATTTGGTGATTTAACCCCCAATTCAAATTTACCGCATTGTATAAAACACTGAAAAAAAGGCTTGTTGTAAAGTTTAGGTTGTGTCTTGAAATGGCAAGCAAAAACTAAAGAAAAAAAAAAAAATCTGGAAAAGTCTTCCAGAAGATGTGAGACAGGCCTCAACGTTGGCAATGTTGAAATCCAGGCTGCAAACACTTATTTGATTGTGCGCATATGACGAGATACTGTTTTTATTTTAATATGAATTATAGTTATTTTTTTGATTATTTTATTTTATTTATATTTGTGCTTTCTTGTAACTTTCTGTACAGCCCTTTGAACTGCATGTGTACAAAGTGTGCTCTATAAATAAACTTGCCTAAACTAAATATTTCACAGCAAGGCAGGATATCTTGGTCGTTTTTATTTTTTGTCTTATACATTTTTATTTTTTTTTATTACATTTTAGTATTTTTGCTGATATATTCTACACGTCTTTTAAGGTAAATTTTACTATTGTATTTTATTCATACTTCTGTGTTACAATGTAAATGTGACACTCCTTGCCTTTTTTTTGTTTCAAATTGTTGGTCTGTACAACACTTTGGCCAACTGTGATTGTTTTTAAATGTGCTATATATATATATAAATAAACTGAACTGAACAGCATAATTGATAACATAAATACAATAATTTCAGAATATATTTCACATTATAATTGTTTATCTTTTGCAATGAAGGTTTTATTGGTTATACATTTAACTCTAAACAGTGCTCAACTCTAACATTCTTCCCCCTCTATTAATGTAAAGAACAGCAAACAGTGGGTCTGGATTTTTGCCTCACCCCTAACTTAAAGCATGGTTGACGAATGTGTGAAGAAGGCACTATCTACATGATAAGTCCGAAAGAGAAAGAGATTACACAGTATTATCTGCTCACAGATGTTACCTGGTGGTAATGTGAGCACATTGCAGCTTGACCTGGATAGTCCCACTCCCTAATGATTAAGTCACATGCAGGATTCTCACAGTAATGAGGCAAAAAAACAACTTTACCTACTGTACACTTACTCTGACGTGAAACGCTTTCCTGTCTTTGCTGTTGCAGGCTCCTGACTAATTCCACAAGACTGACCATGACCAGGAATGTGGAGTGCCGAATGTAAAAAAAAAAAAAAAAACAGTCTCACTTGTCTAGCACAGGGGTCAGCAACCCGCGGCTCTAGAGCCACATGTGGCTCTTTAGCTGTCTCATTTTGTCCACCAAAAGTTTTACACTGTGCATGAATGCACAAAGGTGAGTTTTGTTGATGTTATTGCAGGACTGCAAGCTAATCGATGCTAACATGCTATTTACATATTGCATCATTATGCCTCATTTGTAGGTATACTTCAGCTCATTTAATTTCCTTCACTTATGTGCTCTGTGTATTTAGTTTATTTTTCCATGTTTCATCACACATTATCTATATGTAATATTGGCTGCATTTCTGATAGTTGTTTGTGTGCCATGTTGTTCCAGACCACAGCAAACATTACTTAGCTTGTAAAGATTGTAATAATCCATTAGAAGAAGACAGCCTGCCGTTTCCTTTAACTTGGACACACATCTATACCTTTGGCCATTCTAAGACAGTTATTTCCAGGAGTTCTCTCACCCTCTGAGAAGTTTTACTATTGTTTTCCAATCTTGTAAAAATGTCTAGAATAAATATTACATTTCAACATTTCTGTGAACTAAGATTTGCGTCAGCCTGCGACACATAGTTATTTTGATAGTAGGCTAATATAGCTAATATAGACACTTACGTCAAAACACTTATATAAGGCTTTTAATTTCTTGCGGCTCCAGACCGATTACTTGCTTTGTATTTGTGGTCCAATATGGCTCTTTCAACATTTTGGGTTGCCGACCCCTGGTCTAGCAGATATATTTATCACATGTAACTCACTTTTCTCCCATTTAACTCATTTTCATCAGATTTAAGTTTAAATTAAGTGGTGTCTCTACATGTCATATTTAAATGTTAAGTCTAAATGCAAATGTTAAATGTAAATCTAAATATTTAATGTAAATGTTAAATCTAAATTAAAAAGCTGAATCCAAAAATGTAATAAATGTTAAAGCTAAATGTTAAAGATGAATATTAAATATGAATCTAAATATTAAATTAAAAAATACATTTAAATGTTAAAGCTAAATATAAATGTTGAATACAAAAGTTAAATCTAAATGTGAGTGTTAAGTCTCTTGCCAAGTGAATACCGAGAATGCCTCTCAGTGCACGACACGCCTACACCTTTCTTCCTGGAAAGGAAGCGAAACATGACCGATGATTATTGACAAATGAACGCCAATTAAGTTGCGCAATTTTAAAACGTATGCGTTTCAGTTGAAAACCAGACGATCAAACCGCCGATCGCTTTACTTCCGCGTTTGACAATGCTTTAGAACTGTTTTTCAGAATATGTCTTAATTGTGAGCTAAATGATGTTTATATTTAACAATGATATTTAGATTTCAAATTACCTTTAACATTTAGATTCAGATTAAACATTTAGATGTATATCTAATACTTAGATTTTACATTTAGATTTAGATTTAAAAGTGTGTTAAAGTGCGAAAAGTGATTTCAATGTGAGAAATATGTCTGCCAGAAAAGTGGGCTTTAACTTTCACATTCTCCACCCCATAGATAAAGACAGTTTATTAGAAAAATGCGTTATTCTCAAGAATTGATTTTGAATTAATAGGATTTTGACAACTAGCACCCCAAATACTACCCAAATACCCTGACACCAGCACTACTACCTCAGCAAGTGTTGTGTGCTCGTCCCAGGTGTGCACCTCACTTTTAACCATTCATTTCCATCCATCCATCCATCCATCTTCTTCCGCTTATCCGAGGTCGGGTCGCGGGGGCAGCAGCCTAAGCAGGGAAGCCCAGACTTCCCTCTCCCCAGTCACTTCGTCCAGCTCTTCCTGTGGGACCCCGAGGCGTTCCCAGGCCAGCCGGGAGACATAGTCTTCCCAACGTGTCCTGGGTCTTCCCCGCGGCCTCCTACCGGTCGGACGTGCCCTAAACACCTCCCTAGGGAGGCGTTCGGGTGGCATCCTAACCAGATGCCCGAACCACCTCATCTGGCTCCTCTCGATGTGGAGGAGCAGCGGCTTTACTTTGAGCTCCTCCCGGATGGCAGAGCTTCTCGCCCTATCTCTAAGGGAGAGCCCCGCCACCCGGCGGAGGAAACTCATTTCGGCCGCTTGTACCCGTGATCCTGTCCTTTCGGTCATAACCCAAAACTCATGACCATAGGTGAGGATGGGAACGTAGATCGACCGGTAAATTGAGAGCTTTGCCTTCCGGCTCAGCTCCTTCTTCACCACAACGGATCGATACAGCGTCCGCATTACTGAAGACGCTGCACCGATCCGCCTGTCGATCTCACGATCCACTCTTCCCCCACTCGTGAACAAGACTCCGAGGTACTTGAACTCCTCCACT